>NC_035445.2:60088119-60205080 GCF_002127325.2 Helianthus annuus
ATGCTTTACCCCCAGCTTCAATTTACGATTTTGCCTTGCTTAAAAAAATTATACTTTTGCCCACCGCTACAATTCTGTCAAATTACAATTTGGCTCCTAATTTAAAATTACAATTTCGCCATCAATTCAAAATAATTTTTTTCCCCAGCTAAAAATTACGATTTTGCCCTCAGTAAAAATATAACGATTTTGCCTCCAATTCAAAATAAAAAAATGGTTTTGCCCTCAGTTCAAAATATTATTTTACCTCCATTTTAAAATTACCATTTTACCTATGCTAAAAATTGCAATGTTGCTATAGTTTTTTTTTTTTGGGCAAAACTATGGTAGTGTTTTATTTTACTTTGTTTACTCAATTTAGTTTTTATTCGTGACAAACAGCTGCCTAGCACTCGTTAATTGTGTTAGAAAAGGAAAAAAAATTAGAGAAAATTGTTGATTACTCAAGATCATCTTCATATTTATCATTGTATTTCCTTTTTATTCGTTCTTGTAAAGCCTATAAATAAAGGCTTGGTTTTATATTTTATATGAAAGAAATATATCAATAAATCAGTTCCCTTTGATTATCTTTATCTCTGATTATCATTTACAACATGGTATCAGAGCAGAGTGTATGATCCTTGAAAACTCTGTTCGTCAATCCCAAACCCAAACCAGCAAGACCAAAAACAAACTTCGTCAAACCCCCCCCAACGAAGATTCAATCTTCAAAACCTTCAGCGAACCATTCATTCTTCGTCCTTCTCAACCCCTCGACGAACCTTTATTCCCACCAACGAACCTTCATTCTTCGTCCATCGATCTAAGCAAAACTCAAATCAAACAACAAACCATTTATTATTATTCACCGATAAACAAACATTCCGATCAAATGGAGGCCACCCGAAAAGCTAAAAAAGGTGCCGCGGGTCACAAAGCAGGCGGCCCAAGGAGGAAGGCCATCACCCGGTCTATCAGAGCCGGTCTGCAGTTCCCGGTCGGTAGAATTGGCGGTTATTTGAAGAATGGTCGTTATGCCAAACGTGTCGGAACCGGTGCTCCGGTTTATCTCGCTCCTGTGCTTGAATACCTTGCTGTTGGAGTGTTGGAATTGGCGGGAAACGCAGCAAGAGACAACAAGAAGAACAGAATAAACCCAAGGCATATTCTGTTGGCAATTAGGAATGATGATGAGCTTGGAAAGTTTTTGGTTGGTGTGACAATTGCTCATGGTGGTGTTCTACCAAACATTAACCTAGTTTTGTTACCAAAGAAGACGGCTGCGAAAGAGTCGAAATCGCCTTAAAAGGAGGGCCTTAAAAAGGAAAAAAAAAACCTTTAAAACAAACAAACAAACAAAATCTTTTTAAAACATTAAAAAATCTTTTTTCAAAAACCAAAACCAAAAAAAAAAAAACCCAAAACCCAAAAACCTAAAAAAAATCCAAAAACTCAAATCAAAACGAATGCCAAAACCCAAATGGCCAAGTTGATTTTTCGGCTTGAGGGGAACCCAAAACCAAAAAACCAAACCAAAACAAAATCAAAACCCAAACAAATGCCAAGACCCAAATGGCCAAGTTGAATTTTTTCAACTTGAGGGGAAACCAAAACCCAAAATAGGCAGCCATGTCGAAAGGCGGTAGCCTCAAAACCCAAAAGTTACCATGTCGAAAGGCGGTAACTCAATAGCTCAAACTACCATGTCCAGAATACGGTAGCCAAACCAAAAACCAAACACAATCAAAACCCAAAATCAAAACCAATCCAAGTTGAATCATGGCAATCCCACAATTCAACTTGAGGGGGAGTGTTAGAAAAGGAAAAAAAATTAGAGAAAATTGTTGATTACTCAAGATCATTTTCATATTTATCATTGTATTTCCTTTTTATTCGTTCTTGTAAAGCCTATAAATAAAGGCTTGGTTTTATATTTTATATGAAAGAAATATATCAATAAATCAGTTCCCTTTGATTATCTTTATCTCTGATTATCATTTACAACAAATTCGTCCTGACAAATTATTGTTTTGCCACCAACTCTAAATTACATGTTTGCCATCGTTTTAGTTATTTCTTTTTATCATAACTATGATAGTGTTTTTCTTTATTTGGTTAACTCGATACATCTTCTTTTATATCGTGTTATAAGTAGCATGTATAACTAACCCAAATAAATGTGTCGCGCCTCGTAACACGGGTGGCGCATACATCTAGTTATATATATATTATTTATGAATTTCTTAGGCACAATTATTTTTGTCCTTTTGTGATTTTTTTCATTTTTCTTTTTTTTTGTCTACTTTTGGTTTTTATTTTTATTTTTTAAGTTTCAATCGAACCCGGTGTTGTACATGTAACAAAACGAACGGTCTAATATTGACCGAACAACGTCGGTACCGGAATTGGTATTCGTTTTTATTGTTCCGATCGATGTAAACACATCTCGGTATTTTTTTTGGTCGAATCATGACTTTTTTTGTTTTTCTTTTAGTAAGTGTCGGTATCTTAATAAACCAAACCAATATCAAACGAATTACTGCCATTCACGTCATTTTTACTATTGTTTCTACGTTTCCATTAAAAATTGGGTCGCTCCGCCGTAGAGTGCGGGTGTAACCCACTAGTATTTATAATATTAGTGTGAATAGTGATTTCACTCTTTTTTTTTCTTTTTTTTGTCCGTTAGCTTTTTTTGGATTTTTTATATTTATACATTTCACCTTTCTAAAGACTTTGTAATCGAGTTTTACGTCTTTATTTTTATGTACATGTGGGCATAAATTCAAGTTTATTTACGTTTCGACATAAAATTTTCCCAGAAATGAGTCAGATCAAATATAAAATCTTATGCTTATTATTATGTCCATTTTCGGTTGGTTTACATTTTGACGTAAATTCTATTTTTTCCCCGCAAATGAGTCCGATTCAAATATAATACGTTTATGTGCTTATTTTTTATGTACGTTTTCAGCCTACCTTTTGACGTTTTTTTCGGATGTCGCAACAATGCGCGGGGCAATTTGCTAGTTTATACCAATATGTTAGAATATAATAATAATGAAACTTTTAACGGTTTTCAACTTTATTATAGTTAGAAAACGTATAATTGATTTTTTTTTGAACGACTAATTTCTTTAATCTTCTGTCGTATATGGGGCTTGAACCCAAGACCTTCCCCATCCCAACCAAAGTGTTTTAAAGACTTTGCCTTTGCTAATGGACCACCACCCCATCTATCTACTATAATAAAAGAAACCAACGTTTGGACACATGTCATTTATTGAAGGTATCCTCAAATCTATACTTATTTTATATTGACTAAATAAATAATAAATTAATATTAAATCTTATCATACTTTAATAAAATATTATCATCAAATCTAAATTGTTAATTAAACATATTTTTAAAACAAATACCACTCTTTCATACTTATCTTATATTAAATATATAAATAATAAATTAATATTAAATGTTATCCTAATTTATTAAAAATATAACTTTTTTTTTTTACTATTTTGTATACAAAATTATATTTATTCAACTCCGTGTAAACGCGAGGTTTTTTAAAAAAATTAACTTTTTTATTATTTACTATACAAAGTTACATTTATATAACCCGTGTAATACATGAAGTTTTTAAAGATATAACTTTTTATCATTTGCTATGTAAAATTAGATTTATTCAACACGTGTAATACACATGTTTTTAAGGATATATTTTTTTTTATTATTTGGTAAATTTTTCAACCCGACTATACACGGGTGTTTTAAAGATACGACGTTTTTAGTATTTAATATACAAAATTATATTTATTTAACCTGCGTAATACACATGGTTTTTAAAGGTATAACTCTTTTTTAGATTTATTTAACACGTGTAATGTACGGGGTTTTTAAGGATGTAATTTTTTTATCATTTATACACAGGTTTTTTAAAGATACGACGTTTTTAGTATTTAATATACAAAATTACATTTATTTAATCTGTGTAATACACATAGTTTTTAAAGATATAACTCTTTTTTAGATCTATTTAACACCTGTAATATACGGGATTTTTAAGGATGTAAACTTTTTATCATTTGGTAGATTTATTCAACCCGATTATACACGGGTTTTTTAAAGATACGATGTTTTTTAGTATTTAGCATACAAAATTACATTTATTTAATCTGTGTAATACACATAGTTTTTAAAGATATAAATAAAATTACATTTATTTATCCTGTATAATATACGAGTTTCATAAAGATATAGCTTTTTTATTATTTAATATATAAAATTACATTTATTCAACCCGTGTAATACACGGGGTTCTAACCTAGTTGGTTATATTTGATTTAATTGAAATAATATTGAAGCTTGGTTATCATTGATGATCCTATCTCTTTTTTTAATAAAACATACATACATATTGGAAAATATTAACAACATAATGTTCTAAACGGTGTTTAAGGCCAAAATAATATACTGTCATGCCACTCACTCGAGTTAAACAAGTCACCATGTCAAATTGGGCTTGAGATTCAAGACTACCATACTTTCTGTTCTGCAAAATCTTCTCAAATTGGGCTTTGTAAGTTTGGGCTCAAACTTTTGAGGCTTGAGCTGAAGTGCTGAACTGCTGTAGTGCTGCAAGCTTTGTTCCAAAAAATATAACAATTTAAAGTAAGAGAAAAATACCCGGATAGTCCCTGTGGTTTCACCTTTTTTCACCTATAGTCCCTATCTTTCTAAAACTACTTGAATAGTCCCTGTGGTTTTCCGTTTTGTTCTCGGATAGTCCCTGTGTCTAACTTCAGTTACTTTTCTCTGTTAAGTGGGTGTTAAGAGGGTGTGAAATGACAAAAATACCCTTTCCTTAAAAGGCCAAACCACAGGGACTATCCGGGCATCTTCTTCATGAAAGAACTGACCCTTCATCTCCCTCATCCCTCTCTCTCGATTTCTACTGCACACAAAGGAGGTGCTTCTTCTTCACCATACAACGAACACACACATACAAATTGACCAGATACCCTCTCCATCTTCACATCTCCAGCCGAGTAAAGGAGCTCCGGCAACAGCTCCGACCATCTCCGGTCACCCACACACCCCTCGACACCTCAGACACCCCCCCCTCCGATCCTCGTAATTCCGACAACCACACAAGTCCCGACCACACCTACAGCCGGCGAGAACGAGAGCAGAAGAACGAAAAGAAGGAGATCCGTGGATGGATCGACGGAGAGAGAGAGAGACGCGATGAGAGATGTCAGAGGATACCGGTGGTCGACGGCTGGAATTAACGGCGGCGACGCCGCCGTCTACAGCGGCGGTGGTGCTCGGTGGTGAACAGGCAGTGGTGCGGTGGTGCAGTTATGGCGGCGGTGGGGTCACGGCAGCGCGACAGAGCCTGTGACGGCGATGGTTTTGATGGTGAATTTGTTCAGGTTAGGCTCGTTCAACATCAAATGCGTTTGGCTCGATTCAGATTCATCTTGGGTCTCATTTTCAGGTTCGGTTCAACTTAGTTTTCGGGTCAGCTTCGGATTACAAGCAGTGAAGGTGACGGTGGTGGTGGTTTTTAGTGAGAGAGAGAGAGAGAGAGAGAGAGAGAGAGAGAAAGAAAGTGAGGGTGAGGGAGAGATGATGAGGGTGTTGGCTGTCATATGTCTGTACATATGAGAATTAGGGTTCTAAAAACAAAAGGGAGTGATAAAGACAGGGACTATAGGTGAAAAACAAACTGAAAGGGTATTTTTGTCATTTCACATCATTTTAACAGAGAAAAGTAACTGAAGTTGGACCCAGGGACTATCCGAGAACAAAACGGAAAACCACAGGGACTATTCAAGTAGTTTTAGAAAGATAGGGACTATAGGTGAAAAAAGGTGAAACCACAGGGACTATCCGGGCATTTTTCTCTTAAAGTAAATTCAAATAACAACAAAATAAAAAAATAGTGTCGATTTCCAAACTAAGAATTTGTGGTCCAACAAACTAAAAATATGCGTGTTCAAACAACCTAACAGTCCAATTATATTTTTTTTGTTTGGGGACGGCCCAAGAAAAAAGTCCAATTATATACCCGATTAAAAAAACAATTCCAGCAAATAAACATATTAACAAAGCTTGAAGTAGAAATATTGTGTTTACTAATAAAACTCACGTCGAATTTACTATCACTCTTCGAATGTCTTAGGACTGTTTGTAGTCATTACTCATTAAGAATCTAATCTAACAAGAAACCAACTTTTAGACACGTGTCATTCATTGAAAGTATCATCAAATTTATATTTATCTAAATAAATAAATAATAAATTAATATTAAATCTTATCATACTTTAATAAAATATTATCCTCAAATCTCTCTTCAAAAGTCAACCCACATTGGGAATGATCCAAATCGGTATAATGATCTTCATAAGATTCCTTTTCGTCTTCCCCATAAGATTCCTTTGCTTTGATTTCCCCAAATCGGTATAATGATCTCCATCGCTACAATCACAAATCCACTTTTTTTTTTCAATTCCGATGTCATTTTCATTCAATTTTGTAATCAGATGATATTAATTGCTTGCTTTTATTGATATATTTTGATCTTGTTGTGTCACGATTGATTTAATCAGTAGTGAGTGATAACATTTGCAATCTCCTTTTCAATTCCACTTCGATATTTTTTTCCCAGTTTCGTTTCGTATTATAGAGAGAGGTGGGGTGCTCGTTTCCTTGTGGGGTTTGCGCCCACAAGGTGTTCGATGAAATACTCAGAGTAAATTTTCAATGAGCCCGGGTTCAAAAGACCTTTGAACCGTCGGGTGTGAGTCCTAGTTCTGTTTTTTCTTCTTGTTTTGGGTTGGAGACATTGCCTAAGTGTCTTGTTTAAGTTGTTCTCATTTCGCTTTTTCTTTTGGGCCATGTCGAATGGTTTTTGGCCTTGCCCCTTCAAGGGGTTCCATTGTTGCCCCGATGGGGTTGCTGGGTCTAAGGGGATCCCAAGGCTTATGACTCATATTAAACGTCACGATTTTGGTTCGGATGATAGGAAAGATAATTTGAGGCGTGCCATTGCCGAAGACCCTAATCTTTTTACCTCTGTTTTTGAAGCCCTTAGGTTGTCTGAACAATGGTTATGTTGGGAGTGCATGTGCCTTTATTCTTTCCGGCGGGGGTGTCACCATGAAGATCGGGTGGTTCGCTTTGTGCCAACGGAAGTGGGTGAAATGGGTTTTATTGTGGGTGTCCCTAGGCCGTGTACCGTATCGGAGGTTTCCCCATTCGGAGAGGTATGTGTTGATGTTGCTCTACTTGACCGAGTTTTCTCTCTTCCTATTAAAACTATTAAGAGCATCCCCTTTAGTTGCCGCATGGCGTTTGCCCAAGCCTTAACCACAACTTTGGATAATGTGGTGGCTATGCCTGATTCGGTTGATGCATGGATTCGACTTCTGCTATTACCTCGGTGTACCTTGCGTGTATTTACGCCGGTTAGCCGCTAGGATAAGAGGTCGGGCAACAGGAAAAATGGTCAATGTCTCAGTATACAGCGGGCGTTGTCCCAATGGGGTGACCGTGACGGGTTTGGCATTCTCATTCAGTCTTTGTTTGCTCAACCTGTGAAGGAGGGTCCGGAGGGTTTTAAGAAAATGTCTGGAAAAAAAAGCGAGGATGTGAGTTCTAATGTCAAGCAGTGTTTACGTAAGGTTGCCGATGGGCATTTTACCGCTGCAGTTAAGGTCCTTTGTTCTTCTGGGGTCGCGCCACATGATAAGAAAACTATGAAGGCTCTCGTGGATAAACACCCTTGCATGCCCCCTCCGACCATGCCCGCTTTCCTTCCGTCAGATCCTCACCTTGTAGCGGAGACCGACAGTGTGCTTGAGTGTATCAAATCCTTCCCGAAAGGGACGTCATGTGGGAGAGATGGTTTGAGGGCTCAACACCTTTTGGACGCCCTTTGTGGTAAAGGGTCCGTGATTGCGGTTAGCCTACCCAGGGCGATTTCAGCTGTGGTTAACCTATTTTTGCGAAGGGGTGTCCAAGGAGTTTGGCGGAGTTTGTTGCATCTGCTCCTCTTACGCCCCTTCTCAAGCCCGATAATGGGATTAGACCTATTGCAGTGGGTTCGATCTGGAGGAGAGTGGTCTCCAAGGTAGCGATGAAGGGGGTGGGGAAGGATATGGCCAAATATCTTGGCGACTTTCAGTTTGGGGTCGGGGTTCCAAATGGGGCTGAGGCGGTTCTTCATAGTGCGAACAGGCTCTTAAATGCGCACCACCGAGACGGGTCGTTGGCTATACTTACCGTCGATTTCTCGAATGCCTTTAACCTTGTGGATAGAACTGCTCTTTTAAATGAGGTAAGGAAAACGTGTCCATCCATCTCTGCTTGGGTTGATTTTTTATACGGGCAACCAACTAGGCTTTATGTGGGGAATGATTATATTTGGTCTTCCACGGGGGTTCAGCAAGGGGATCCTTTAGGGCCTCTTCTTTTTGCCCTTGTTTTACACCCTCTTGTTCTCCGAATCAGAGATCGTTGTAAGATTCTTTTTCACGCCTGGTACCTGGATGATGGGACCATTATTGGAGATGCTACTCAGGTTGCCAAGGCTTTAGACATCATTAGAGTGGAGGGCCCCTCCTTGGGTCTCCTTCTCAACATTAAAAAAACTGAAGTTTTTTGGCCTACATGCGATGGGGTGAAGACGCAGGAGGGTTTATTCCCGCGGGAGATTGGTAGGCCGGTGCATGGTGTGAAACTCTTGGGTGGTGTTGTCAGTAGAGATGGGCAGTTTATTAGTGGTTTGGCCCTCAAAAGAGCCAAATGTGCGGTTGAGCTGATGGGATGCCTCAAAAGCCTTAAGGACCCTCAGAGCGAACTCCTCCTGCTTCGTTCGTGTATGGGGGTTGCTAAACTGCTGTTTGGGCTTAGAACGTGTCAGCCTTCTTATATCGGGGAAGCCGTCTCTGTTTTTGACAAGGGGCTTCGGAATGCGATTGAGGAAATTGTTGTTTGTGGGGGTGCCTTTTTCGGGGACCTACAATGGAGGTTAGCTTCCCTCCTGACACGTTTTGGGGGGCTTGGGATTTGCTCAGCTGAGGATGCCTCTTCCTACGCTTTTGTGGCTTAAAGGGCCCAATCTTGGGTTCTTCAAGACCACATCCTTCGCGAATGTGGGGGAGAGCTATTGGACTCTGATTACAAGGGTGCGTTGGACAATCTGCATAGTTCTCTTCCCGATCTTGATCTTGGCGGTTTCTACATTAAAGACACCGCCCCCATTAAAGCTCAGAAAATTCTGGCGAATGCCTTATATGGCGAAATCGTTAAGACAATTGAAGAGAAGTATGCCTTTTCCCCTCGCCAGCGAGCCGTGTTTGAGTGTTTGCGAGCCCCTCATGCACAAGATTTCCTGTCTGTTGTTCCATCGAAGGTTTAGGGCAATGTATGTCGGCTGTGGAATACCGGACTATCCTCAAGTACCGTTTAATGATACCCCTTTTCCCGGTTGATGACCCGTGTCCTGTATGTCGGAAGTGTTGCTTGGATTCTTTTGGGGAGCATGCAGTACATTGCAAAGAATTACCGGGCTTTAAATATCGACATGATTTAGTTCGAGATGTGCTGTATGATGTCCTTAAGCGAGCAGGGATCTCGGTAAAAAAGGAAGCTCCGGTGAACTTCTTGACTGATCCATTAGAAGGGAGATCTATGCTACGGCCCGCTGACATTCTTGTTTTTGGATGGAAAGGAGGGAAACACGCGTGTGTCGATTTGACAGGTGTGTCCCCCCTTGTTGGGCTAAGGGACCACGAGTTTGTGGCAGGACAGGCGATAACCAAGGCAGAGGCGGGCAAAGTAGCTAAACACGAAAAAGCTTGCATCGAGAATCAGCACGTGTTCGTCCCGTTCGCTTTCGATACATTTGGCGCTCTCGCCCCTGACGCGGTGCGGTTCCTAAAGCGGGTTCAACAGGTGGTAAGCAGTAACAACGCACATGTTAAGGGGCAGAATTTTGTGTTTAGCAGGGTAGGGTTTGCTATTCAGAAAGGGGTAGCGGCGCAGCTTGTTGTTCGTCTACCTGTCATTAGTTTGTAATCGTATTTGCTAGATCCATAAAAAATTGTTAACTTAATTGAAGAAACACTGAACTAACTACGAGACTAATTAGTTGGGTTTATGTTTCTATCATGATGGTTAATCTCCTAATGCTTATTCTGAGCTTCGTCTTGAGCGTCTAATCCTGCAAAACAGAACACCGTTACTCGTTAAGAGGGGAATATGGGGGTTTCCCTCTTAACCGGGCTCCGACGTGAGAATAAGCGACTGCTTTGGGAGGATAATTAAGTATTAAGAGTGAGAGTAGAGGGAATGGAATGTTTAACCTGTGGAGTGAGGTCTCTATTTATAGCCGGAGAGGTGTAAGAGGATGTGGGCTGATGGGCCTTGGGCCGTTAAGCGGCAACATAGCGGATATGCTCTTTGTCTCACTGGTGCCGACCCTTAGTGGCTTCTAGAAGTTCTCCGGCGCTGGCGCGCCCTGACTGGAGCCACGTGTCCTTGTTGCCGGCCTTGTTGTCCTTCTGCCATCAGCAGACAAGTGGAGATCGTGGGACAAATGTCTCCGTCCTCTGATTGGTGCCACGTAGGCGTCCTTAAGTACTTCTCGTTTTCCGTACGTCAGACGATCGTGGCGCACGATTGAACATATCATGTTGGATGTTCATTGGCTCCTTTTCTCTGCCACTTGTACCTTTTGTACCTTCCTACCCTGGTCTCGCGCTGCAACCTTTCTGTGAGTTGCGCGGGTTTACAGGTAATGAAGGTTCTTATCAGATCGCTTAAGTATCATAATTGTAGTTCTCTTCTGCTTGGCCCTCGCGCCTCTTCGTGGGATGTGGTGGTAATCGCGCGAGATTGCCTTAGCAAGAGAAAATGTTGAATGAGGAGTATGGCCCTCCGCGCAACCTTGATGAAGGTTTGCGCGGCTTTTTGGGGCCATACCCCTTCAAGTCCCCCCAGTCCAGTGCTGCACCATGCGCAGGGCAAGTGGTTGGAGCTTTGGACTTAGAAAAAGAAAATTATAGAGGATGCTTGTTTTGGTTTTGTAGACGCGCGCGTATAGGAGTTGACGATTATTTAGGCGCGACTATATATCTATTAGCTGATTGTTGCCCAATAAGGACGCGCAGGTATCTTGTATACAAGGTAAAATGCGCGCTCATATGTAACTTCTTTGTTAAGTGTTGGGGAATTTGAGCGGGAAATTCCTTGAAATTTGAATTCTGACGGTTTGGTGAGATAAGTCTCTGATTGTGACGCTTGAGTTGACTCCTGGCATGGGTGTCATCATGCCGTCTGTGACGGTTCCACTTTTTGTCAGGAGAGTGAGGCCCACGCGCGCATGGTAACCGTCACCCCTGCTTTTACGCCTTACGTGGCATCCTTTCGTTGGTCAGCTGAACGGCGGATGCAGCACGTTTACCCATCGCATTAAATGCGATGGGTATATATATTCGATAGAGGTGAGAAGAAACGTACTCATCTTATGCTCTTTCTACTCGTTTCTCTCTAATCTTCATCTCTTCTTCACATCTTCAAACTCTTGCAGCAGATCTTCAAGTTCTTCATATCTTCGAACTCTTGTAGCAGATCTTCAAGTTCCTCATATCTTCAGGAACACCGATGGCTGAAGAACATACTGAAGACAATCCCGGAGAGGAGGGGCATGTCCCGGTTCTCCGGTGGGATTTAGGTTTATTCGAGCAAATCGTATGGAGTTTCTGGTTTCCACTGGAATGGGATGCAAGATATCCGGGCCAGAATCAAATGGCCGCCGACGCGCCACCGGGCTATATTACGTTATTTGAGGATTTCTTCCTCCAGGGAAATTTCCGGCTGCCGGCGACGAACTTTATGGGAAATATTCTGCATTTTTACAATTTCCATGTTTCCCAGATGAGCCCTCCTGGGATGGTTAGGGTTCGACATTTCGAGTTCTTATTTCGAGCCCACGGTATTGAACCTACCGTCGAGAAGTTCCGAGCATTTTATCAGCTCATCAGAACTATGGGCTTCTTTTCTTTTGCCAGCCGTGGAGCTGCGAAGAAGATCTTGCTGAATCCACCGAAAAGTTTCCATGATTGGAAACCTAAATTCTTCTTCATTCGCGAGGAGGTGCTCCCGATCGCCATGCCTTTCCGAGACTGGACTGAATCGGTATTGAAAGAAGATCTTCCCATTCCCAAACATGAAAGGTGGTATCAGCAGCTTACTCCAACCCCTAACCGGGTATTTGGAGAAAATGTCCTCGTGGTTGCGCGCATGAGTGACCGATGGTCGCCTGATAGCGAGGAGGTTCCCATCCTGAAGATCAATGATCAAGGTCAGTAGTTTCCTTAATTGCCCTGATTTCATGCTTCATAACGTTGTTTTAGTTATACGGTTTGATGTGTAGAGGCGCACTTGTATCAAGCCGCTTTCGCTACGTTTGGAGGGTCTATGGGCGTGCGCCCACTCCGGGATGGGGAGGAGTACTGGTATGAGCAGATAAGGAGCAATTTCATGTACCCAGCTGCTGATGCCTTCACCGAGCCGCCCACTGCAGCCGAAGGTGCGCATATACCTAACCCTCGACCCTTGCGCTCCGTGACTTCTGCTGGGAAAGAGATTATCTATCTTTCCAGCGAGGAGTCCGTGGGATCGTCAAATGGAGAGCTAAGTCCATGGTCTCAAATCTTTGCAGGTGTGCTGCGCGATTTGGGGATAGACCCTGAAGACAGGAAGAAGAAGCCTCCAAAGAAGAAGAAGGTTATCACCTTGGATCCTGAGGTGACCAGCAAGGGAGCTGGTGGTAGTCGCGCAACTACTATTGCCGCCGACAAAGGTACTCTCCGCCTTCGTTAAAGTAACTTGGAAGATTACATTATTATCAGTGATTCATTTGAAGGTTTGTCGCGTATAGGTGAAAAGAGAACTAGAGCAGGAGGCTCCAAAAGTTCAGGGAGCGCGGGCTCCCGTAACCCGGATGCTGGGACCACCCCGTCCTCTGCTGCGCAAGAGGGGGATGATGAAGAAGAAGTGCAGGAAGAGCCTGCGGTGTAGTTGTTAAGAAAAAGGAGCCGGGAGGCTGCGCTTGGGGCCACTGTGTTGCCGAAAACGGGCGGTGCTCCTTTGATCGGAAAGAAGAGCAACTTGCGCTCACTCTACAAATTCTCTCCTGGTTAGTATTTTGTTTTCTTGTACTTGTAATATCCTTTTATCTAATCTTCCATCCTTGCAGAGGCTGAAAAGAAGAAACCTGAAAAGGGCATTACCATCACAGAGCCCTTGGAGCCGGCCCAGAAAAGGCCCAGGGCTACCAAGGTCACTATCAAGCCGTATACTTCTTCACAGTTTGTTGAAAGGGAGAAACAAAAGGGGGCTGAGAAACGTGTTCAGGAAAAAAGGGTTGAGAAAGAGAAGGTTGCTGAGAAATCTCCTACTAGGCCGAAGGAGCCTGAGGTTACTGCCCCCATTACAACTGATTCAGCGCAGGGGTCGGGGCCTACTCCTGTCACTGGGCATAAGCAACCCATTGTTGAGAAGGAGAAAACCTTGGAGGTGGAGAAGCCTGTTGAGCCTTCGCCGAGTACTGCCCCTGTCCAAACCGGTCCGGCGGTTACGGAACAGGCTACTGCTGCTGCTGGTGGAAGCGCTGGCTTTGTTGCTGGCCAAGCTGGCGCGGGAAGCCGTGGTGAGGCACTTCACTCTCTCATAGGTCCGATGGACACTTTGGGAGATGTTTATTATAAATCTTATATCGAGGAAAGTCGAGGGGAAGCGCTTCATCAACCTCCATGGAGCCTTAAACAGAAGGATACTTTTCTAGAATTCGCTCCCTGCCGCGATTGGCTTCTTAACTCCATCCCTCCTGGTGAGGTGAATCGGCAAAAGGAGCGAACCCACAACGCGCTTTATCATGCATACGTTGTTGGTGAAGCCAACACTCGCGCTGCTAACCATCAGATTGTTCGTGAATGGCGAACTATGGTTAGGGAGAGGGAAGAACGGGAGAAGTATCGCGAGCGGTTGCTAAAGCAGGTGAAGGCTTTTGAGAGGTCGAAGGCCGTCTTTGAAGAGGAGAAAGCGAAGTTCGAAACAGATAAAAAGGCTGAAGAGTGGGGCCGTGAAGGCCTTAAAAACAAACTCCGTGCCGCTGAAGAACTCCTCTCAAAGGAACGTGCTGAATGGAAGGCTATCTGTGCCAAGGACAATGAGCGCATGTATGCGGCTCGCTCTAAAATCACCGAACTTGAAGGTCAAGTTGCGGATTTGAAGAAGAAGGTGGAGAATGCGCGAGCTGTGCAAGACCAGGCCGAGGTATGTTAACTGTCTTTTGTTGCTTATGCCTCAGTTTGTAGAAAGTTTTCTAAGTCTTGTTTTCTATAGGCTGAGCTTAAGGCGCAAATATCTGGCAAGGATAGGGATTTATCTGCCAAGGACGTTGAGATCGCTGAGATAAAGCGTCGTCTGCGTGAGCAGATCGAAAGGAGCGAGTCCTTGGAGATTGATCTCGAAGCTTAAAAGTCAAAAGCTGCCACTGCCGAGGAAGCGAAGTAGAAGGCTGAGGAGGCGCGAGCCATTAGTACCACTACTCTCAATGTGGCACAGAATAATTATTCTGAGGCCCAAGGTATCGTGGACACTTTGGTTGCGGAAGCTGAGTGGCTGCGCAGCCGAGGGATCGCTTTGGTAAGATTTCTCTTAACTTTGGCTTAATTTGTTAAGACTTGTTGTCTTATGTGTTTTGTTTATTACAGATGGCCAACTCTGTCTTGAATGCTGGGGAGCTGGATACAGCCGTTGCTGCTTTAATAGATGCTTCGCGTGCTGTTGGTCACCGGGGTGGTTACTTGGAATGTGCGCAACATGTTGCAGAGATGTTTGGCCCAGAATTTGACACTAGTCACTGCTCGGTGACTGATCAAGCTGAGGCCGAGCTGGCTCGCGCTGAAAATGGTTACGATAACTTGTCTTTGCCAGTGATGGACTTGGTTACTGAAGCACTGAAGCATGATGACTGGTGTCATCGATTGAAGACCGTCCTAGATCCAGCATAAACGGTTGAATTATATGAGGAGTTGGCAGGCGACGATGAAGGCGATGATGATGGCGCGGATGGTGATTAAGCTGAACAGGGATTGAAGGCTTTGTGCCTTGTTTTGTTTAGCTTTTTGAATGTATAGGGTTGCGCGGTCGCGCTTTAACTAAATTTAATGGATGTTAAGTTTATGTAACCTTTGCGCGTTGCGCTTTCTGAATATGATGCTTATGTTTACTTTGTCTCTTGTTACAATAATTGCACTATTGTTCGAAACTTTGGTTAAGTTAGCGCGAATAAGTGTAAGTGTAGTTCAAGGGCTGATAATTTACTGAAGTGTTTTCGTGCTAATCAAAAGTTTAACATGCATTTGTAACTCGCGAAGTAACATGGCAGTAGGAAAACATATTGTATGATTTCCTTAACTTGGAAACAGGCGCTTAGGCCAACCATACATTGTAAGTAAATAACATACATGGCATTTAGCTAGTCATACGAAAACAAGTAGATGCGTTGCCCTCAGCAGAGGGTTGGCTCGTGAGCCTAAAGTGATTATATATAGCACTTGCGCAATTGTTGCGCGTTCCATGTGCATGGGATGATATAGCCATCCAACGTTCGCAATTTGTACGCCCCTTTTCCTAGCACCTCATGGACCAAGTATGGGCCTTCCCATTTGGGTGCTAACTTTCCAGGGCGTTCGGCGTTTGAAGCTTCGTTGTCACGGAAAACGTATTCTCCTGGATTGAAGGTACAAATACGAACTCATGCATTGTAATGCCTCTCTAGTTGTGTTTTGTATTTCGCCTCTTTAATGCGCGCGATCTCGCGTCTTTCTTCCAAGAGCTCCAGGTCGAGACGGCGCTCTGCTTCATTGTCGATCGTATTGACTGCTGTCAATCGTGGTGAGGGGAGACCAACTTCTGCCGGGATAACTGCTTCTGAGCCGTATACTAGGATGAAAGGAGTTTCGCCGGTGCTTGTCTTCGGCATGGTTCGATGAGTCCATAGGATGCTTGGGAGCTCATCTACCCAATCTCTGCGCTTTGTGCCCAGTCGGCTTTTATCCCCTCCACGATGCTTTTGTTTACGCTTTCCACCTGACCGTTGCCCTAAGGGTGTGCAACGGATGAGAAGGTATGCTCTATCTTCATTTCCTTCATCCATTTTTTAAGGTCCTCCGAGGCAAAATTGGTACCGTTATCTGTGACGATCTTGAGTGGAAGACCAAATCTGCAGATGATGTGCTCCCAGATGAACTTGCGCACCATCGTGGCAGTGGTTGATGCGAGGGCTTTGGCTTCCACCCACTTGGTGAAATAATCGACAACCACGATTATATACTTTACGGCTCCCGGGGCATCTAGGAAGGGTCCCACCATATCAATCCCCCACTGTTGGAAAGGCCAAGCAGTGGACACTGGGATAAGATCATTTTTGGGGCGCAGGGTCTTTGGAAGGTGCCGCTGACAGGAGTCGCATTTGCGCAGCTCCTTCAGGGCGTCGACATGCATCCCTGGCCAATAATATCCAGCGCTCATGATTTTTGCAACAACCATGCGTGGCCCCGCATGTATACCACAGATCCCTTCATGGATCTCTCGAATTAGGTAATTTGCGTCCTGGGGATCCACGCAGCGTAACAAGGGACCTAAGAAGGATCTCCGATACAGAATACCATCATTCATTTCATATTGCAAGGCTTTGTGCTGGATTTTCCTTGCCTCTGCTTTGCTCTCTGGGAGTATCCCTTCCCGCAGATAGCGAATTATAGGGGTCATCCAGGACGGTTGCCCCATTTCGATAACGTTCACCTGTCGCAGCAGGACCGATGGATTTTTGAGCACTTCGATCCTTACCTCCTTTGCAAGGTGCTGAAAGGAAGTTGACGCGAGCTTGCTTAAAGCGTCTGCCTGTTTGTTTTCAGAGCGATTGATGTGTACGACCCTGTATGTAGTGAATTTCTGCAGCAGCTCTTTTGCTTGATCCAGATATAAGGCCATAACGTCGCCTTTCGCGTCATAGAATCCGTTGACTTGGCTGGCGATCAGAAGTGAATCGACGTGCGCTTGTAAATTCGTAGCTCCCATTTTAATGGCAAGGCACAAGCCTGCCAGGAATGCCTCGTACTCCGCTTCATTGTTGGTGTTTTTAAAATCCAACCTGATAGCGTATGTAAATTCGTGCTTTTCAGGGCTGACCAGGCGCAACCCGGCTCCTGAGCCATTCTCATTTGAGGCACCATCTGTGTATAGGAACCACAACCCATCTGATGTGTCTTTTTTGGGAGCTTCGACGCCTTCACAATCTTTGACTTTTTCTGCTGGGACTTCTGTGATAAAATCTGCAAGGACTTGACCCTTGACGGCTGGACGCGGCCTATACAAAATGTTGTGGCCCCCCAGCTCGATCGCCCACTTCGCTAATCGCCCGGATGTCTCCGGTTTTTGCAATATCGTCCCAATGTGGAAGTTGGTCAGTACAGTGATGACATGGCCTGTGAAGTATCGGTGTAGCCTTCTTGAGGCATGTAGTAGCGCAAGTACCAGTTTTTCCATCGTGGAATATCTTGTTTCGAGATCTGTGAGCATTCTACTGACATAGTAGATTGGAGTCTGAACCCCGTTTCTTTCTACAAGCAACACCGAACCCACTGCCTTGTCTGATGATGACAAGTACAAGATTAGCGGCTCTTTTTCGAATGGTGCGGTTAACGTTGGGAGTTCAATCAGACACTCCTTCATTTGCTGAAAAGCGCTTTCTGCTTCAGGCGTCCATCTGAATTCCTGCTTCTTTACACAGTTGCGCAAAGTAGTTATGAAAGGATACGACTTTGCGGCGTGGTTTGACAGGAAGCGGTTAAGCGCGGCCAGGCGGCCGGCTAGCCTTTGCATCTCTTTGATTGTTTTAGGGGATGGCATGTGCTCTATTGCTTGTACTTTTTCTGGATTCACTTTAAATCCGCCATTGGTGACTATGAAGCCCAAGAATTTCCCTTCTTCCATACCAAACGAACACTTGGCTGGATTTAATTTCATGTTCACGCTTCTCAGTGAGTTAAAGGTTTTCTCGATGTCCTTCAACATTTGGTCCTCTTCAGGACTTTTTACTACCAGGTCATCGATGTAAACCTGAATGTCCTTCCCAATATCCCCGGCGAAGGTCTTGTCCATCAGGCGCTGGTACGTGGCGCCAACGTTTTTTAGACCGAATGGCATCTTTGTATAACAGAAGATCTCGAGATCGGTTCTAAAAGCTGTCTTGTCTTCGTCTTCGAGCTTCATTTGAACCTGATGGTACCCCTTGTAACAATCTAAGAAGCACTTCCTTCTGTATGGCGCGAGGGAGTCTATTTTTTTTCGATCTCAGGCAGAGAGTAACAATCTTTAGGGCATGCCTTGTTGAGATCAGTATAATCAACGCACATTCGCCATCCTCCGCTCGCCTTTTCCACCATTACTGGGTTCGCGACCCAACTTTGATAACGTACTTCTCGCAAGATTCCAGCTTTGAGTAGTTCACATACTTGCTTGTCACGGCCCCCGACCCGGTTTGACCCGTTTCAGGAGCCGGGGGACAGAAATCCCGTGGTATTTAATTTAGGCGACAGCGGAAGTCTTTTTCAAACAGGATCTTTCAATATCAAAACTGCCCGTTTATATAATCTAGGGATAAAACCCTGGTAATTTACAATAAGATAGTTTCAGTGGGAAATCTTTATTTTACAAAACATGTTTCTTTATTTATTTACATTGAGCCACTTTTCTAAGCTTGAAGTGCTTCACGACACTTTTCTTGGATCACAACAGATCACCTGAAACATGTTTGAAAAAGGTTTTGTCAGCGGGAAATACTGAGTGAGTTCATTCAGGTTTTATAAAATGACTCTTAGTTATAAAATTACAGCATAAGAGCGATTACAATGGTTTATATCTTATATTTATCTGGCGCCGTGTCACAATGGTGACATGTCACAATGGTGACGATGGTCATACCACTATTAGGTCAATGAACCCAAATAGTGATGATTATCCCTAGTAGGTCAATGAACCTAACCGGGAGAAAATTAGTAATGTGCACAATACCCCACTAGCCAGTGATTCAAGATATCCATGACTTAGTCCCTGTAATTATAACTTTGGAAAATAATTTGGAGTATTGTAAAACAGTTGATAAAAAGAGAATGACTCACATTGCAGATTTAACGAGCAGAGTATAAGCCTACTGATTAGCCTTGATTAACCTAATTTTAAATAACAGTGCACACACAAACGGGTTAGTAACTAATACAGCGGTTACGACAATTCACGAGATTAAACCCTCACAACGATTAACAAAATGCAATACTTAACAATTCAGCGGATTCACAACGAATGACAGAGTATAGTCCGAGTTCGGACAACACTCAAACATTCAAGTCGAAATCACGATGAATAACAAAGTATAAACTCAATTTGAGCAGCACTTAAACAATCGTTGGATAGTTACAATCGATCGGACGTTGAATCGTAATAGCGATTGAGTTATTACCCTGATTGCGGCAGCGATTCGTGAATTGTGTGTGTTGTGAACGATTTTTGTTATAACTCAGCGTATACAGTGAGTTTTTTCGTCGTTCAAGTGCCCAATTTCAAGTCTCAGACTCCTCTATTTATAGTAAAATTTTGACCCCCCTCGCGTGACGCGAGGGGTCCTGCCCTAGGCTTCGCGTGACGCGAGGCCTCATCTATTTTCTATAGGTAGCCACGTGTATTTGTAGGCTTGCTGTGTCGACAGTTTCTTAAAATTCGAATTCGACAGCAAATTATTTAGATAATCGTAACTAGGGTTTTGCCCCCCTGAGTTTTAGGGGCCCTGATCCTGATTCTGATAATTCTGAAAATTTTAGGGTTTGCGTAGAATTACTTGGGTGTCTCAATTAGGGTTTTCTTAATAGACAATTAACACACTAAGTATCGGTTTTAGTGAGAGTTGTTACATCCTCCCCACCTTAAGAAAAATATCGTCCTCGAGATTTACTGGAATAAATGAGGATATTTCTGCTTTATTTCTGATTTCAACTCGCAAAGTGTATTCTGGTCTTCTCTTTGAATCCTATTTGATTTTGACTAGCACTAGTCGCTTGTGTTTGAAAAACTTGACTTTTCTATCTTCTATCTGTAGTGGTTTCTCTACAAATTTTAACTTTTCATTTACCTCTACATCTTGAAGAGGTACTACCAGGGATTCGTCAGATAAACATTTCTTGAGATTGGATACATGAAACATATCATGTACTCCAGCTAATTCTTCCAGTAGTTGTAAACGATAGGCAACTGGTCTTATACGCTGAATTACTGGGAATGGTCCTACGTATCTTGGACTTAGCTTTCCTTTCTTACCGATTCGTACTATTCCTTTCCAAGGAGAGACTTTAAAAAGTACTTTGTCTCCGACTTGAAACTCTAACGGCTTTTGTCTATTATCTGTATAACTCTTCTGGCGATCTCTAGCCGTCTTCAGCCTTTCCTCCGTGATACTGAATATCACAGTCGTAGTCACTTAGGATTTTCATCCATCTCCTTTGCCTCATGTTTAATTCTTTTTGCTCCAATATATATCTTAAATTCTTATGACCCGTATAGACAGTAAACTTACTTCCATACAGATAATGTCTCCAAATCTTAAGGGCAAAATTATGGTTCCTAATTCTAAATCATGAGTGGTATAGTTTTCTTTGTGCTTTTTCAATTGCCTTGATGCATACGCAATTACCTTTTTGCGTTGCATTAATATACATCCAAATCCTAGCTTTGAAGCATCACTATATACTTTAAAATCTTCTGTTCCTTCTGGTAAGGCTAGGATTGGGACATTTATTAATTTATACCTTAAGATCCTAAAGGCTTCTTCTTGTTTAGGTCCTTATTTAAACTTAACTGTTTTACAGGTTAGCTTAGTTAATGATATAGCTATCTTGGAAAAATCCTTAACAAACCGTCTATAGTATCCGGCTAAACCTACAAAACTCCTAATTTCCATTGCGGATTGCGGAACCTTTCTTTTGGTACTTGCTGCTATCTTATCCGGATTTATGTGAATTCCTTCATGACTCACCATATATCCTAGAAATTGCACTTTCTGGCAGTCAAAATTCATATTTCGAGAATTTTGGCGAAAAGCTGCTCTTTTCTTAACAAAGTTAAGAGTGCATGCAAGTGCTGATAAATAAGTATATCGTCGATGAAGATAATTACAAATTTATCCAAATATGGTTTACAGATCTTATTCATTTTGTCCATGAATGGTGCAAGTGCATTCGTTAATCCGAAGGGCATGACTGTAAACTCGTAATGACTATACATAGCTCTGAAAGCAGTTTTAGGTATGTCTTTCTCTTGTACTTTCAATTTGATGATATCCGGAACGTAAGTCGATCTTAGAAAAATATATAGCTCCTTGAAGTTTGATCGAAAAGATCATCAATCCTAGGTAATGGGTATCGATTCTTAATGTAACTTTATTCCATTCTCTATAATTAATACATATTCTCATCGAACCATCCTTTTTCTTTACAAACAACACTGGTACTCCCCAAGGGGATGAACTATGTTGTATGAAACCTTTACTTGATAATTCATCTAATTGATTTTTTTTTCAGTTTTAATATTTCTGTGAGTGCTAACTGATATGGTGCCTTGGCGTATAGTTTCTGGAATTAGATTAATCCTAAATTCTATCTCCCTATCTGGTGTAATCCTGGTAACTCTTCTGAGAATACATCTGGGTATTCTGAAACTACAGGAATTTCCTTAAGTTCTTTACTCTTAGTACTAATGATTACTGAAATTATATATACTATTCCTTGCTTTCGTTCATAACTAGCAACTTTCATTACTGATATGAACTTCGTGACCTTACGTGGTTTATTTCCTGTAATCACAATTACTTCTCCGGCGGGTGCCTGAATTTCTATAAAGTTCTTATCATAGAGAATTCGAGCATGGTTGTTTACTAACCAATCCATTCCTAACACATTTATCGAATTCAACTAATTTCATAGATAATAGGGTTGCAGAAATTTTATGACTTAAAAATTCTATTTCTATGTTTTGCAGAACCTTATTTATTTTAACTGAATTCCCATCTATCGTTTCTACTGTAGAAATTTGCCTAATTCTGGTTAAAGGTAAGTTAAGAGCTTGATAGAATGAAGTATTTATAAAACTTTGGTTTGCACCAGAGTCAAATAATACTTTTGTGTAAACGTTGTAAACTAAGAACGTACCAGCTATCACATCTAGAATGAGCTCTGCTTCCTGAGCAGTCAGTTGGAAGGCTCTTACATTCCTTTTTGCTTCTTCTGCAGGTTTAGCTTTATTGTTAGACAGTTTGTTTCGTTTTGGACAATCTGGCCTAAGATGTCCAGCTTCTCCACAGTTGTAGCAGACTGAAAATCTCTTCCTCCTGTAGTCTTCTTCTTGATGCCCTGGAATTTTGCAAAAATTGCAATATCCTTTGCATCTTCCAAAATGCTTCCTTTTACAAAAATTACAAAATGGGCTAGTGGAAGATTGCACATTCCCTCCTTTCTTGAAATTGTTATGGTTACCCGGACGGAATTCTTGGGTAATCTTTTGGGCTACTTCCTTCCTTCTATTTTCTTCTCTTGTCCGTACTAGTTCGTCAGTCAGAGTATTGGCTAAATCCACCGCATCATCAATCGTGCGAGGTTTCGCAGCCTTGACGATATTACGGATTTCAGCAATCAATCCCCAAATATAACGAGAAATAAGTACCGGCTCTGGCGAAGCCAGGGTTGGTACTACTCGAGCATACTCGAAGAATGTTGAAGTATACTTTCGACAATCTACATCCACCATCCGGTGGGTTAAAAACTTATTTGTCATTTGTTCCTTTTCATATTCGGGACAAAATTTTCTTTCTACAAAACTCTTAAATTCTTCCCAGTTCATAGCATACGCCATCCTTCTTCCTTTTGCTTGTAACACCGTATTCCACCATTCTAGTGCCCCTTCTTTGAAAAGGTTTGACGCGTACATGACCTGATCATCCTGAGCACATTTACTTATGGCAATTACTGCCTTGGTTTTTTCTAACCAACGCAGTGCCTCAGTCGCTCCTTCATTGCCTGCAAACTCAGTGGGTTTACATGCAAGAAATTCTTTGTAAGTGCAACCAGGCGTTGCAGCTTTTATTTTCTTAGGAGGAGGAGCTTGCCGTGGTTCATTCTCATGATTAGTATGATTATTGCCTCCGTTTATGCTATTACTGAAGTTATCTTCAGAAATACGTTTGCTAGGAACAATTTGTTGCGGTTCGATTGGATTTTTAACAGCAGCAACGATTGCTGGAATAGCGTTGGCTATCCCTTGAGCAACTATTGCTGGAATAGCGTTAGCTATCCCTTGAGCAACGATATTTTATATATCCTGCCTAGTCATATATTGATCCCCCGGTTGTTGTTCAGATTGATCAACCTCGTTAACTGGTTCATTATTAGCGTTTTCCATCTGATAACTAATTTATAGATAAATAATTAGTATACAAGAAATAATCCAATGTCACACTTAATTGCACATAATCACGTAAACGAACAAAATTTGTAAATTTTCGAAAATTTCATTTGTTTTATTGATTATATCATGCTTCTATATACAACCGTTTTATTATTTATTTTACACATACTGATTTTACTATTACTATTACACAACCATAGTTCCATAAAGCCCCTATCCTTTGTCAGATGATATTCTAGTAACGGCGTTCCCTATCATCGTATTTCCAGGAGATCTGTCCCCCAATCTCTTGGATCCTATTCTCGTTACCTATTGGTGGATTTGGTAAAGGTTCTAAATTGAATTGAGGAAAAAGCTTATAGGGATGGTTTTGTAACTGTATTTCATTAGTCAACCATTCGTCTATTTGCGAGTGGATTGAAGGGTTTGGAATAGCTGGTTCTAAGTTCGTTGGTAGTTGTGTTTCAAGAGAGTGAATAAAAACATTTTCATTATCAGGCTTAATAGTATTATAGCTTGCCATTATAAAATCTAGCTCTTCCTGAGATGGTAACCCCTCAATTTGCCTAGAGCTTTCCCCAATTTCCATTTTCTTAGGCTTGGGTTTCTCGAGAGATAAAGCATTGAATTCTATAGGTTCTTCTATGTCTGGTATATACTTATTGAAATCTCTGGAAACCTCTATGCTTACCGGATAGAGATTTAAATTCTGAAGGCCGTCAGACAAGTTACTCATGCTGTTTAGCAAAATACACACAATTACTAAGTTAAAATTTATAACAAAATTTTGCAGAAAACTTTTAAATATTATTTTATACTGGGTAACTACCAAAATAACGGAAATTTAAAACACACTAGGTTTTATTTGTAAATTTATTTATTTACTGAATAAGGCTTCTAGACTATAGATAATAAGGGTACTAAAACTTGGGTCAATTTGTTTAAGGATTTGCATTAATTGCTATATTTGCTAGCATATAACGATCTGCCCTATACTATATACAATTAGTCAGATAATAAAACACATAATCACAGAATAGCAATTAGAAATTCCTAAGTATTTCTCAATTACTTTAATAGGCTAAAATCAATAGTAAGCTTAAATCAGTGGCTCTGATACCACCTTTTTCTGTCATGGCCCCCGACCCGGTTTGACCCGTTTCAGGAGCCGCGAGATAGAAATCCCGCGGTATTTAATTTAGGCGACAGCGGAAGTCTTTTTAAAACAGGATCTTTCAATATTAAAGCTGCCCGTTTATATAATCTAGGGATAAAACCCTGGTAATTTACAATAAGATGATTTTAGTGGGAAATCTTTATTTTACAAAACATGTTTCTTTATTTATTTACATTGAGCCACTTTTCTAAGCTTGAAGTGCTTCACGACACTTTTCTTGGATCACAACAGATCACCTGAAACATGTTTGAAAAAGGTTTTGTCAGCGGGAAATACTGAGTGAGTTCATTCAGGTTTTATAAAATGACTCTTAGTTATAAAATTACAGCATAAGAGCGATTACAATGGTTTATATCTTATATTTATCTGGCGCCGTGTCACAATGGTGACATGTCACAATGGTGACGATGGTCATACCACTATTAGGTCAATGAACCCAAATAGTGATGATTATCCCTAGTAGGTCAATGAACCTAACCGGGAGAAAATTAGTAATGTGCACAATACCCCACTAGCCAGTGATTCAAGATATCCACGACTTAGTCCCTGTAATTATAACTTTGGAAAATAATTTGGAGTATTGTAAAACAGTTGATAAAAAGAGAATGACTCACATTGCAGATTTAACGAGCAGAGTATAAGCCTACTGATTAGCCTTGATTAACCTAATTTTAAATAACAGTGCACACACAAACGGGTTAGTAACTAATACAGCAGTTACGACAATTCACGAGATTAAACCCTCACAACGATTAACAAAATGCAATACTTAACAATTCAGCGGATTCACAATGAATGACAGAGTATAGTCCGAGTTCGGACAACACTCAAACATTCAAGTCGAAATCATGATGAATAACAAAGTATAAACTCAATTTGAGCAGCACTTAAACAATCGTTGGATAGTTACAATCGATCGGACGTTGAATCGTAGTAGCGATCGAGTTATTACCCTGATTGCGGCAGCGATTCGTGAATTGTGTGTGTTGTGAACGATTTCTGTTATAACTCAGCGTATACAGTGAGTTTTTTCGTCGTTCAAGTGCCCAATTTCAAGTCCCAGACTCCTCTATTTATAGTAAAATTTTGACCCCCCTCGCGTGACGCGAGGGGTCCTGCCCTAGGCTTCGCGTGACGCGAGGCCTCATCTATTTTCTATAGGCAGCCACGTGTATTTGTAGGCTTGCTGTGTCGACAGTTTCTTAAAATTCGAATTCGACAGCAAATTATTTAGATAATCGTAACTAGGGTTTTGCCCCCCTGAGTTTTAGGGGCCCTGATCCTGATTCTGATAATTCTGAAAATTTTAGGGTTTGCGTAGAATTACTTGGGTGTCTCAATTAGGGTTTTCTTAATAGACAATTAACACACTAAGTATCGGTTTTAGTGAGAGTTGTTACATTGCTCGTTCATTGCTTTTGTTTTGTCTGCCCCTAAGCTGCGCCGTCTTTGGACTTTCGGTTCAACAGAGGGGTAGGTGTTTAAGCAGTGCTCGGTAATGTCGCGCGGGACCCCGGTCATGTCTGCCGGGGTCCAGGCGAATATATCCATATTCCTGAACAGCAGTTGCTTCAGATGTGTTCTGATATCTGACGAAATGGCGTGGCCTATTGTTACCGTTTGCTCTAGGTACTTGCGGTTTAACACCCACTTCTATGGCTCAGTTGTTGAAACCTTCGCCGCTTTTGTTGGGCGCAACTCTTCTGTTGACATTACTTCTTTTTTGGTGTAGATGATTGCCACTCCCGTCTTGGTTGGGAACCCTATCGCTGAGTGGGGAGTGGAAGTCACCATGTTTAGTTCGCCTTGGGTTTCTCTCCCAATCAACACATCATGCCTCGATTTGACGGGCATTACCATGAAGTTTACGTTCGTTGTTCTTGAATGTTTCCCGTCAGAGAGCGTGACAGGGAACCTGATTTGGCCTAGTGGAAAAACCATTTCGTTGCAAAATCCGGACAATGGATAATCAACTGGCTCGAGTCTCGCTTTGTCATTTTCATCAAACTGGTTAAAACACTGTTCATAGATGATGACAGCTGTACTTCCTGGGTCGATGAAGACATACTCCATTTCATAGTAGCCGATAATACCAGTAATGACGACGGGTCGAGTGGCGCGAGGGTCGCCGCGTACTACCGGGAAAATGACTTGTTGCTCCTGCCAGGAAGGTTCATAGGGGCGCTTGCCTTTTTCTTTTGCACTGTATCTTGGTCCGTTGACCATATGGGTTTCTAGGCGCCGGACTTTCTTGTGATTTCTTCATCTTGGCGTTGAAGCTGTCGAGTTTCTTTTCGCACGTTTTTCACCAAGTGACTTAGCTTTCCGCTTTTTAGCGCTTTCTCAATCTCTTGACGTAGACTATAGCAATCATCAGTCAGGTGTCCTGTGTCTTTATGAAAGTCACAGTACAGGTTGGGGTCTTGCCCCTTCTTGTTTGTCATAGGCCTGGGAGCCTTGAAATCATGGTTCTCCGTCATCAACACCTCTTTTGGTGTTTTTATGAGCGGAGTCCAGTGCTTGTCTCGATTATCATCCTTGACTGCTTTTCGGTAACCGATTCTATCAATTGTGTCACGCGCGTCTTCTCTGTAGCGCGGCCTTTCATCGCGGCCCCTTGATCTTTCGGACTTCCAATCACTACCTTTGTACTTGTTGCGCTTGTTGTGATCGCGCGTGTTCCCTCTGGAAAATCGATCTTCAGAGTAATAACTCTTGTTTCCAGCGAGCGATTCTTCCGTTTGCGCGACTATCTTCGCGGCTTCCATGAGTTTATCCCATTCTTTGGGCATTTCGTCTTTGCCAGTGATAGTCCTGATCAGGCTATCACAGCGAATGGCTTTCTTGAAGTGACAGCGCATGAGTTGCTCGCTTACGCCACCGATCTCCAAACATTCTTTGTTAAAGCGATTGATGAAATCTTCCAAACCCTCGCCATCTCTTCGCCAGATGTCTTCCACTTCAGCTGTGTCGCGCTGGTATCGTCGTTGTTGGCTGAAGTAACTCAAGAACTGTGTCTTGAAATCTACCCATGACTTAATCTTTCCTGGAGGAAGGCTGTCGAACTAGGCGCGAGCGGCCCCGGTAAGAGTTTGAATAAAGAAGTGACACCACATAGGCATGTTCCAACCTCCCATGCAACCTACGCTTGTGAAAGTTCTGACGTGATCATCAGGATCAGTGAATCCGTTGAACTTCCCAACTGTCGGAGGTAACTTCTCTCTTGAAAGCGGCGCAAGCGCAATTTTTGGGATGAACTTTGAATGTTCTGCGGCTTCTGCTGGCCGGTAGGCCAGGCGAAAGTCTCTTTCCGCTTCTTCTGTGTACCCGACATGCTGTCGTGGTTTGAAGTACTCATGGTTCTTCTGCAAGCGATTGAAGACTGACGAACCCTCGTCATCTTCCCAAGTTGGATCATTCGGGTCTGTCTCCTCCCATTCATTGTTCATGTTACGCGGCGTAAGCCGGCTATGAACAGGACCTCTTTGAAGGTATGACGGATAGTCGTAGTAACTTTCCGTTTCTCCCCTTGTGTCGCGCGTGTCATGTACGCTTAGTCGCCTGGTAGGGGGAGGCCTATTGATTCTGCCTTGGAGATTTGACTGTGGGGGTATCTGGCGTGCCCCCTGACTTTGTGCTCGAGGAGTGACCAAGGACGGTTCTGCCGTTAAGACAGCTTCTTGCGCGATCAAAGATTGATACGCTGCGTTAATTGTGGCAATATTCTTGGCGTACTATGAGGCTGGAGTCTCGCCCTCTAGTAGCCCTAGTAGTGCCGAAACGTTCTGAGGCGGGGTTGGGTTTGAAGGTCCCTCGCCGTTGTTTCCTGGGGTGACCGTCTGAGTGATGCGGGTGATGCTCCCGCGCGGGCCCCCAGTGTTGGTTACTTCGATTTCACCGATTTCTTCGATGTGTTGGGCTTGGATGTTTGGATTTCCCTCGCCCAACACCGCATTGGAGTTTGTTCCGAAACCAAACTCGGGAATGATTCCTTGACCAGCCATGATCGAAGGAAGAAAAAGTGTCGAAAACTCAGAAAAAAGAAGATGAAAGTGGTTGTAGAAAAACCGGTGGGCGCCAATGAAGAAACACTGAACTAACTACGGGACTAATTAGTTGGGTTTATGTTTCTATCATGATGGTTAATCTCCTAATGCTTATTCTGAGCTTCGTCTTGAGCGTCTAATCCTCAAAACAGAACACCGTTACTCGTTAAGAGGGGAATATGGGGGTTTCCCTCTTAACCGGGCTCCGGCGTGAGAATAAGCGACTGCTTTGGGAGGATAATTAAGTATTAAGAGTGAGAGTAGAGGGAATGGAATGTTTAACCTATGGAGTGATGTCTCTATTTATATCCGGAGAGGTGTAAGAGGATGTGGGCTGATGGGCCTTGGGTCGTTAAGCGACAACATAGCGGATATACTCTTTGTCTCACTAGTGCCGACCGTTAGTGGCTTCTAGAAGTTCTCCGGCGCTGGCACGCCCTGACTGGAGCCACGTGTACTTGTTGTCGGCCTTGTTGTCCTTCTGCCATCAGCAGACAAGTGGAGATCGTGGGACAGATGTCTCCGTCCTCTGATTGGTGTCACGTAGGCGTCCTTAAGTACTTCTCGTTTTCCGTACGTCAGACGATCGTGGCGCACGATTGAACAGAGCCTGCTGGATGTTCATTGGCTCCTTTTCTCTGCCACTTGTACCTTTTGTACATTCCTACCCTGGTCTTGCGCTGCAACCTTTCTGTGAGTTGCGCGGGTTTACAGGTAATGAAGGTTCTTATCAGATCGCTTAAGTATCATAGTTGTAGTTCTCTTCTGCTTGGCCCTCGCGCCTCTTCGTGGGATGTGGTGGTAATCGCGCGAGATTGTCTTTGCAAGAGAAAATGCTGAATGAGGAGTATGGCCCTCCGCGCAACCTTGATGAAGGTTTGCGCGGCTTTTTGGGGCCATACCCCTTCATTAATATATTTTTTAAAACAAATACCTCTCTTATCTACTAATCTTATACTAAATATATAAATAATAAATTAATATTAAATGTTATCCTAATTATTTAAAAATATAACTTTTTTTTATTATTTGGTATACAAAATTATGTTTATTCAACTCGAGTAAAACGCGAGGTTTTTAAGGATATATTTTTTTTATTATTTGGTAGATTTTCAACCCGACTATACACGGGTTTTTTTAAAGATACGGCGTTTTTAGTATTTAATATACAAAATTACATTTATTTAGGATATAATTTTTTTATTATTTGGTAGATTTTCCAACCCGACTATACACAGGTTTTTTAAAGATACGACGTTTTTAGTATTTAATATACTAAAATACATTTATTTAATCTGTGTAATACACATGGTTTTTAAAGATATAACTCTTTTTTATATCTACTCAACACGTATAATATACGAGGTTTTTAAGGATGTAATTTTTTATTATTTGGTAGATTTATTCAACCTGATTATACACGGGTTTTTTAAATATACAACGTTTTTAGTATTTAGTATACAAAATTACATTTATTTAATCTGTGTAATACACATAGTTTTTAAAGATATAATTTTTTTATTATTTGATATATAAAATTACAATTATTTAGCCCGTATAATATACAAGGTTCATAAAGATATACGTTTTTATTATTTAATATATAAAATTACATTTATTCAATCCGTGTAATACACGAGGTTCTATCCTAGTTATTAAAAAAAAGATAAAGATTTTCAAAGTTCAATAAATGATATAACAATAAAGCAATAGTACGTTGATAGTACGTTTTGCAATCGTCTAGATTAACAAGTCCTCAACACTATTGATCCGTTTCTCGATTTTCCAACTGAATAGTGGTACAAATTGATGCTCCAATGATAGAAGCAGATAAGAAACTTAGGGTAGCAGGGGCGTAAGGGAGAAGTGTAGAGGTGTAAAAGAACCAAACTACCTATTGTAGACCGGTTAGACATATTTATCTTTGAAATCGGTTTTAAAACCGAAACCGGTTATAAAAAATCGGTTTAAACCGGTAAAAATCGTTTTTTTTTTTTTTTGGAATAAACCGGTAAAAAACCGACATTAACCGGTTGGACCAGTTATTGTTTTGAGTATAAAAAAAAACCGTTAGTAACCGAAACCGTTAAAAAAAACCGGTTTTTGTTTTTGATGAAAAAACTAGTTCGGTTAATAACAGGAACCGGTTTTAAAAAAAACCGTTTTGCACACCTCTAGGCCAGTGGCTTGCGGGTAGTGGTACCTCGCGTCTACATTGCCGCCGGTCATGGAGTACCCCAAAAGGGTAGTGAAATGGAGGATCAGTCACCGATGAGAGAAGATGATAGAGATGGTGCATGTGCAAGTGGTCTCTCAATCTTGACCTACCCAGTCCTTCATCATCTTTACAGAATTTATCTAAATAAAAAGAGTAAATTGCCATTTTAGTCCTTGAGTTTTGGTCCAAATTGTCATTTTAGTCCAAATAGTTTTTTTTTAGCTCCTCTGGGTCCCTGACTTTTCCATTTTCTTGCCATTTTAATCACATTGCCTAACCCAGTCTAAAAATCTGGTTATAACCAGGGGTATTTTTTTGCATAACTGTTGTGTAGTGATAACAAAGGATAGTCGAAAACATAATTTATAAATCTCATAATAATTTAATGACAAAAATACCTCTGATTATAACCTGGTTTTTAGACTAAGTTAGGCAATGTGATCAAAATAGCAAGAAAAAGGAAAAGTCAGGGACCCAGAGGAGAAAAAAAAACTATTTGGACTAAAATGACAATTTCGACAAAAACTTATAGACTAAAATGGCAATTTACTCAAATAAAAATAGTTTTAGGGTACTTGAGAGGTTTTAGGGTAGCTGAGCATATAAATGAAATGGTAGTGTAAGATTCCTCAAAGAAGAGTAGAGGAAAGATCAAAAACAAGAAATCAATCACTAATGATTTGAGAATTCTTTTGAACTGAATCAAAGGATTTCGAAGAAAAATATGACAACGTAGTACTTTGGTTCCTAGTATCTGAAAAATCTTATTAGGGGCCGAATTAACATGAAATAATGAACATAATAAAACGTATTGGGAACAAAATAGACATGATTTAATGGACTCATTTTTAGGGTGAAGGGGGGGGGGGGGTGCTCACCTAATAGGTGAGTCACCTCTCTTACGCCAAACCAATCCCCGTGTGCCACGTCAACTCCCCTCTTAAACTCCCCTAACACCCCAATTTGATGGCGCCACTCCCCTCTTAGGTGAATTGTTTTTTTTTTTTTTTTAAAAAAAAAAAGGAAAGCTGTGATTGGTCACTCCCTCTCTCTCTCCTCCCTCTCTCCTCGGTGGCGGCTCACCGTTTCTCTCTCCTCTCTCTTGGTCACCGCATGGTTGGCGGTGTATACCTAATCGGCAAAATGGGGCACCGATGGGGGTCACCGATGACACCCCGTATGCCCTTAGTGAAATGCATCAGGGATTGAAATATTCTAGTATCAAAGACTGTCAGGAGTGAAATGACGTATTAGACCGTGGGGGTATGGTGGAGTGGGGGCTTGAGGCATGGGTTGACACGTGGACCTCGAGGGGCACCGTTGGTCAGTTGCATGTTGGGTCGGTATGACGGGGCGTGGCTAGCCCGCGTGGATTGGCCACGTGTTATATTTTTTTTTTCAATTAATATAAAAATACACACAAAATTAAAAAAAAAAAAAAAAAGCTTAGCCAATTATAGCCTAGCCAACCCAGCCAATAAGAGCCGGCCACGAAAGACCGCTAGGCCCGCCCAACGCTCGGGCTGAAACCCCCGCCCAAGGGGCCACGTCGAAACCCAAGCCCACCCAGGGTGGTGACTTGGGCGTTTGTACCCAACCCACGCCTTTTCATATTTATGTGAGTGGGTTCTCTCTATTTTATAGAGTGGTTGTGACTTGTGAGTGGTTGTAAGGGGTGGAGATTCAAAACGTTACTGTTCATAGTAAATTTGAAGGAAACACTATTCACTCTTTAGAATTTTTTAATGTTTTTGAAAGTGTTTGTGAGTGTAGATGAAAGAAAAGGTAAAGGGTAATGATAAATTTAGAAAATATATTATTTAATAGAAAATGAGAGAGAAAATATTATGATTTTTAGTGTAATTATATAGATAGAGATAAATGGTCAAATCTTAACAACCTGTATTTAATGTTAAAATCTCGAAACAAATTTCAATCACCAAATTTTTTTTGGACACTCGTCTCGTCACCACGATCAAAAAATGCATTTTTAGACATTTTTGACTTATTCGCGTGGATGAGAAATGTTCATTCGTGCGAATGTCTCCTTCGTGCGGATGAAATGATTTTAGAACAAATTAGGCTGGTTCGTGCGGATGAGGTTTGGTTCGTGCGGATGAATGCTTATCCGTGCGGATGAAGGTTGATTCGTGTGAATGAATTACTAGTTCGTGTGGATGAACTCCATATTTTAAACAGATCAGGCTCATCCGTACGAACTACTCTCGTCATCTCCAAAGACACGTGTTCGTATCTAACCTATACAATATTTAACACACGCTCTATCTAGCTTATTTGCACAGTGACGAACACACAGAATATGCGCTAACAATTCATGTCATTCCATGAGGACTGGTTTTTAGTTATTAAAACCACTCTTTAGAACTAATCGGTTACTAGGTGGGGACTAGAAAAATCAGTCCTAAATAACCATTTGCTACTAATTTGAAAAAAACCAGAGACGAATTTTCAGTCCTAGTTAACCTTCATTATTGTACTGGGAAATGGATGATAGCTTCAATGTTCATATACCACTGAGGCACCTTTATTTTCGTAATGTGAAATGGATGATAGCTTACCACTAAGACTTGCCTAAATGTTAAAGTGACGTATTATTGAAATCCTATTGAAGAGATGTCATGTTAGGAATGTTGTGGCTGTTGATAAGACAACATGGTCTATTAAGATAATTAGAAAGAGAGATCATGTCGAATACCCAACTCCCGGATGACGTTAGATGGATCTTCGTTGACGTCAAGAGCCTTTATCTTCGTTGCTACAAAAGAACAAACCGTTAGCCTCGTCACAGGGGACCCCGGGAGGGGGATCCGTGAGTAGTAAACTTGCTGGGAAAATGAAAGGAGCTTCTCCCGACGAGTAGAATCACCGGAAGGTTTCCTCTTGGGTGTGAATCTAATAAATACGTATGTGGGTATTAAATGTAAGAGAATGTTGGTCAGAATTAATGAGAGGAGAGTAAATGATAGTGTAGTAAATGAGATAGTTCCGGAGATGATACCTGCCTTTGTTCCTTAATGCTTGCTCTTATATAACAGCCGGTCCTTATCTCACTAGATATCTCCCACATGTGATCTAACGGTTTTTGGGGGCTCTCGGGGGGTGCAGACACGTGTCTGACCCCCAACGGTGAGATGTTCTCCCTAATTAATGCACCAGCCGGAGAAGTACAGTGTTTCAAACGAGATCACATTCTTATCGAGCATTAAATGACGCCTGCTCTCTTTGCTAGCTGTTTTCCCGCTCTTTACAAAAGGAGAGAAGCCTTAATGGACAAGGTAACTCTACTTTGTGGGCTTTCGTATAATTGGGCCTCTGCAAAGATAGTCCAAAGCGGGTAAAGTGGGCTTTCTCACTGGCCCGTCGTCAAGTCATCTTTAGTCCCTGGTTCTGAGACCCGAGGCTCATGATCCGGGGCTGAGCCACAACCGTTCAAAGAGTAGTTTTTTCCCTTGGGTCCACTCCAGGTCAGTTATAATTAACCGTCCCTACTAATCATCACATCGCCGAGCACCTATAGCGGGAGTTAATCCCCTAGTAACACGTGCCCCTTTTTTGAATTTTGAAGGGACTAATGACGTGACAGTTACCTGCATGTCAGTTATATCTCTTTAAATACCCTATTCCCCTTTCAGATTTCCTATTCAACATTTCGATTCCTTTTCTTCTTCGTAACAACTCTTCTTGATCATCGTTCCTTCTCCGATCATGAGTCGTGGCGGTCGCTCATCGATAAGATCGGTACTGACGGTAAAGGACTTGAAGTCCTTCGTTGAAGCGTATAAGATCCCTGAACAGTTTTCTCCTTCCTTGCCGGGCCCTAATGAACCGGCGGAATGCACACCAGACAGAATCCCTATTTACACACTGGCTTTTTCCTCCTGTGGGGTTCGGTACCCTCTTTCCCCTTTCAAAGTCGCTTTACTTTGTCACTTTGGTGTTCATTTTTCTCAGATTCACCCTTTAGGGTTTATGAGGGTGGTCCACTTTGAGCTGTCCTGTGCAGCCATTTCAGGGGAGCCTTCTATTCCTCTGTTCTGCATGTTCTATAGGCTAGTTTCGGATGGGGATTGGTTTACCTTTGCAAAACGACAGAACAATGTCTCGAAGCCCTGTTATAGTTTCATGCCCACCTCCACTTATCCAAAGGATTGGAAAAGCAGATTCATCTTTGTCTCTTTTGCTATGCTGCCGGAATCTTCACTGCCGAAAGATCTTGATGCTGCGATTGAAGATGTTGTTCCTACTCTGTCTGCAACCGAAACCGTTCAGTGGAAATGGATGTGTGAGAATCCGACGAGGGCGTTCACTTTTTCCGAGGGGATGCTTGCCATGGGAGGGTTGAGCCCCTCCTATCCGGTTCGTCCTATGGCTTTTTTTTCGGCAAAAAGGGTATTTCTTTACTCTTGATCTGTTACTTATAGTTACCCCTTTTCTATGTCTTAAAGATTGTGCAGTCATCTTTAGTGTCTCTTTTTGTGTAGAGATAACTTTGTGGAGGCTATTTCAGGGCGATTCCAAAGACGTTAAGTTTGTAGTTGACAACGAGATTGGTCCCAGATTGAATGCGGAGGTGTAGGTTACTGGGGGATCCACCCAGGCCGGGGGCTCTACTGCCGTGGGTGGTGATGAGGAGAACCCTTCTGATGAGGAGGAAAGTTCCCCTGACTTTCCTCCTGTTCATCCTTCTGGCCAAAGTGATGATTAAGATGTGGAGATTCAGTTAGTGCGTAAGAGAAGATCTGCCAGTCCTTAGCCAGCCCCTGCTCCCCGTAATATTCGTCAAAGAATTCGGAGTGCCAGTGGCCAAAAACCTCCCCCTTCATCGAAAGCTGCTTCTGATCTCCCCCCTGCTGGGTCAAAGGTTCCCTATCTAAACACCTGAGGTCTTCGAGCCTAGTGAGTGCTCCTTTGCTGGTAAGCTTTATCTTCCCCTTATTTCGTTTTTTCTGTTTTTGCCTTGCCTCTGATGTTCTTTTTCTTACTTCACAGGGGAGTTCCCGGGAGCCCATAGAGATTCCTACTGGTCCCTCTTCTTCCCGTGTTCGGGATAAGGCCTCTGAGGTGGGCATAGCCCGTTTTTCCTCAGTTTTTGAGCTTTCGCCCTCTCATGCTACTGGGACTAGTAGACCCACCCTCCTTGAAGGTCCTGCTCATCGATCCCCCTCTTGCCCCCCTGTTTGCCGATGCCACCCCTCTTACTTATGTCCCCAAGTGGAAGGTGACTAGTTCCTCGGTGATAGGGACTCCCGAGTCTGCTAGAGACTTCTTGAGCCATGCTGTCCCTCCTTCTCACAGATTTGTGAATTCTGCTTTGAGGGATGATCTTTTCGAGGATCAGTATAGCATGTCCCTATGCGAGAGCTTTTTTAGGGGGGCTGGTATGTTGCAGAGGATTGATGATTTAAGGAGGGCAAATGAAGGGCTTAAGGCTGAGCTTAAGGCTGAGCTTAAGGCTTCCCAGTCAGTTGCTGTTGGGCTTAGGTGCCAAGTGGTTGATGTCGAGAGGAAGTTGCAGGAGGAGAAGGTACACAATCCTTCCCCCCTTTTTTTATGTTAATCTTTCATCCAGGGGGCTGGAGCTATGCTGGAGAGAAAGGAGCGGGCTTGGGAGCAGGAGATGGCGGCGCTGGTTGAAGAGAAAGAAGAGTTGGCTGCTGAGCTGAAGCATTTAAAGGAAGTTGGCTCTGTTTCCCAGGAGCAGCTCAACACCATGTATGCAGATTATGGGATAACTTCTGACGACAACCAACGATTGGCAAGGGAGAAGCACTGGCTGATTACTGAAGGCTTTGGGGCCTTTCTTGCTGCTGTTGCTCAGTCGGAGGATTTCAAGAGTGGTCTGGAGGAGGTGTACAGGGCATATAGGGATGTTAGGTATCAGTCAGGGTTGAAGGATGGCTATATGCCTATTCCGCTCAGGGTTTGGGCAGAAAGGAGACTCCTCTTTACAATTCCAAGGCAAAGAAGAGGTTGTCCAAGCTTAATGAGGAGTTTGGGCGTAAAACCCCGGCCATCCTTGGGAAAATCCTGGAGCATCCCCTGATATCCATCGATGAGTTAAAAGCCTTGTTCTCTTCTGCCGGTCCTTCGTCTCCGCCATCTCTGTCCGGGGGTGATCCCCAGTGAATTTCAAACATTTAACACGTTTCGATATGGTTGTAATATGGATAACTTTTACCTGCCCTAGGATACTTTTGAACTTTGTTTGACTGCTTGGGAGGGGGTCCTTCGTGTCGGGGACCTCCTTAACTTCTAATCGTATGGGTTATGACTGTGTATTGTTTATTTGTTTTTTGCCTGTTTCTTGTTGTGGCTGTTTGTTTTGCAGGGGTTTTGACCGAGGGTCAGTTTGGTGCTTCCCTGGAGGCTTTTAGACTGTTTGGCGGGGAGTCGTATCTTTGCTTCGTTTTGTTGTATTTGTAATTTCGTATGTTATTCACTCTTGTCAAGGCTACTGAGGCCTTTCTTTGTGTATGTACTTTATATGGATAAAGCAGACTTCCTTTCGTGGTTTTGTTTATAAGAGTATGTTGCATTTTTTGTTTGTTTGTTAAACTATGATTATCTGTTCGAGGCCAATCGATGGACAAGTTTATAATGTGGTATTATGTTTTTGACTTGTTCTGTCCGTTTTCTTCGGGTTAGCTAGACCCTTATTAGCCCCACGGCCGGGCTTTTGGCATGTTTGGGATGCCTCGTACACGTGTGCTTGCCTGTTAATTAGGTTTAATGGTGTTCCCGGGCACGTCTGCCTAGGTGTAATGTCCATTGTTTTTTCAAAAGGGGACATGTTCTGTCCGTTTTTTCATTTAATCCTTAGGGATTTACACTTCCCATCATAGATTGTTACAAAAGGTCTGTCTTTGGGGGAGCCCCAGACTAATAGTTAATTGTTACAAAAGTGGCTCTTGGCCGTTTTTCTTGGGGGTGGACCCCTTACACAACTGCATGAGATTCCAGGTCCTGGGGACCTCCTTGCCTTCAAGTGTTTCCAATTTGCAAGTTCCTTTGCTGTTTGCCCATGTGACTTGGTAGGGTCCCTCCCAGTTGTGGCTTAGCTTTCCAGTGCTTTCTTGCAGGCTGGCTTCATTGGCTCTAAGGACTAGATCCCCTGGGACGAGGTTGAGCCTCTTCATCCTGGAGTTGTAATAACTCTCCAGTAGTCTCTTGTATTTGGCCTCCCTGACTGCTGCTATCTCCCTTCTTTCTTCCAACAGGTTCTAGTTCATCCGGAGGTCCTGTTCGTTTTCCTCCTCCCGGAGCTTCATTCGGGCAATCGGGGATCCTATCTCAGCGGGGATGACGGCTTCTGTCCCGTAGGTAAGGCTGAACGGAGTCTCCCCATTGCAACTTTTAGGAGTAGTCCTGTATGCCCATAGCACGAATGTAAGTTCTTCCAGCCAGCCCTTTTGTTTTCTTCCGAGCCTTCCTTTTATTCCCTTGATAACGTTCTGGTTAGCTCTTTCCACCAACCCATTGCTTTGGGCGTGGGTGACGGACGTGAACACTTGCCGAATGTGCATTTGCTCGCACCACGGCTTGAAAGGTCTTTCAGCAAATTGAACGCCATTGTCGCTCACCTGTTCTTTTGGGACCCCGTATCTGCAGATGATGTTGTCTAGTACGAACCGTCTCATCTGTACTCCAGTGATTTTGGCCAGGGGCTTCGCTTCGATCCATTTGGTGAAATAGTTAATAGCCACCACCACATATTTGACCCCTCCCGGGCCTTCCGGGAATGGCCCAATTATGTCGATAGCCCATTTTTGGAATGGCCAGGATGTTGAGACCGGTATCATGGGGTGTTTGTGTCGGTGGGTCATTGGTGCATGCACCTGGCAGTTATCACATTTCTTGATTTCCTCAGATGCTGTTTCGTACATTCGTGGCCAGTAAAATCCTGCATTCATTGCCTTCGTCACTATCGTCCTTGGTCCCGAGTGCATTCCGCAAATCCCCTCGTGCATTTCCCTAACCACATATTCAGCTTCTTCCATATCGACACACTTCAGGGATGGACCCAGATATGACCTTCGGTATAACTCCCCATCGATCAGTTCGTATTGCAGGGCTTTGACTCTTATCTTTCTGGCTGCCCATTCCCCCTCGGGTAAAATTCCATCTCTGAGGAACTTGATAACCGGCGTCATCCACGTTTCCTGAGTACCCTCAACCGTAGCTACCTCCTTCGTGTTAAGGGAAGGAGATGTCAGGACCTCCACCTTAATTTCTTTCGCGAGGTGGTCAAATGCCACCGAGGCCAGCTTACTAAGGGCATCAGATTTTCTGTTTCTTCCTCGGGGGATGTATTCCAGTTTGAAAGTTTTAAATGCCTTGGCCATTTTTTTCACTTTTGACACATACTGAGCCATGGTGTTGTTTTTGGCTTCATACTCTCCTTGGTACTGCTTTACTACCAGTTGTGAATCAGTGCTAGCCTCCACGTGCCTTGCTTTCATTTTTTGTGCCAGCCTCATCCCTGCTAAGAGGGCCTCGTACTCTGCAGTATTGTTGGTGTTCTCGAAGTCCAACCTTATGGCGTATGTCAGCTCAATCCCTTCGGGGCTCATCAGAGTGATTCCTGCTCCACTCCCTTCTTCACTAGATGCCCCGTCGGTGAGTAACTTCCACACCGCCTCGTCCTCCTTCTCTCTTTCTTCTTTTTCTAAGGCTTCCCACCTTAAAAGTTCCTTCTCTTCGTCCTCAGGGACCTCCGCTAAGAAATCGGCCAGTATCTGCCCCTTCATGGCCGTCCTGGGCTTAAACTCCAGAGAGTGTTCCCCCAGCTCCACAGCCCACTTAGCCAACCGTCCCGACAGCTCCGGCCTCCTGAGTACCTTTTGAAGGGGTTGATCGGTCATCAGGGTAATCTTGTGCCCTTGGAAGTACCTCCTGAGTCTTCGGGATGCGAAGATAAGAGCTAATGCTAGCTTCTCCAGAGGGATGTAGCGTTCTTCGGGACCTTTAAGGGTCTGCTGATGAAATATATGGGGATTTGTTTCCCTTCCCATTCTACCATCATGACCGCACTTATGGTCGTTTTCGAGGCGGACAGATATAGGAGCAACGGCTCCCCGGGTACTGGGGTGGCCAACGTTGGGAGCTTGCAGATGTAAGCTTTCATTTCTTGGAAGGCAGCCTCAGCCTCTGTGGTCCATTTAAACTTGTTTGTCTGGAGGCAGTCTTTTAACACTTTCATGAAGGGAAGGGTCTTGTCGGCTACCTTTGACAAGAAACGGTTTAACGCAGTTAGTCTCCCGTTTAGCTGCTGAATGTCCTTCAGGGACCTGGGGGATCGTATCTCGGCCACAACCTGAGTTTTTTCCGGGTTTGCTTTGATTCCTCCTTTAGTGACCACTACCCCCAAGAAATTCCCTTCCTCTACCCCAAAACAGCATTTCCCGGGGTTTAACTTCATGTTCACATCTTGCATAGTGTTGAGAGTCTCGGCTATGTCATCTATCATGGCCATCTCCGTCAAGCTCTTGATAACAATGTCATCGACGTATACCTCTAGATTCCTTCCCCGTTGTTCCCTGAACAGGGTGTTCATGAATCTTTGATATGTGGCCCCGACATTTTTAAGACCGAAGGGCATCTTGGTATAGCAGAACGTCCCTACGTCTGTGATGTAGGCAGTTTTTTCTTTGTCTTCTATTGACATCTGGATTTGGTGGTATCCCTTGTAGGCATCCAGGAAGCACTTTAGGGGGTACTGAGACAAAGAGTCTACCTGGACGTCTATTTCTGGGAGGGGATAACAGTCCTTAGGGCACGCTTTGTTCAGATCCTGGAAGTCGATGCACATCCTCCATCCCCCGTCTTTCTTTTGAACCATGACCGGATCGGCGATCCAGGATGGGTACTTCACTTCCCTGACTATTCCTGCCCTAAGCAATTTTCTGGTTTCTTCACAGGCAGCCCTTCTTTTGTTAGGTCCCATGCTCCGCTTTTTCTACCTTACCGGCTTCGCCCACGTGTAAGTGTTGAGCCGGTGTTCAGTTAGACTCCTGGGGACTCCTGTCATGTCTCCATGTTGAAACGCAAACACATCTATGTTGTGGAGAAGCAACTCCTTTAGGGCTCTCTTGCATTTGTCACTTAAGTGGCTTCCCACTTTAACTGTCTGTTCTGGGAACCTGTCACAAAGGACCTATTCTTCTACTCCCTTTTTCTGGGGCTTCTCAGTTGCTTCCTCTTTGGATACAGAAGAAATTACCTCGTAAGCGGATTTAACCCAGGCTAAGCCCTTCGGTGTCTGAAATACTAGAGCTCCATGGGGGGTGGATGCCTGTGCCTGTAAGTCTCCAATCCCAGGTCTTCCTAAAATCGCGTTGTACTTTGAGGGTGCCCGGACTACTGTGAAGGTCAAGTTTATCGTTCGGACCCGGTCCCTTACCCTGACTGTGAACGGGAGCCTGATCTTTCCCAGGGGGTGTGATATACTGTTGTTGAACCCCACCAAGGGGATGGAATGTTCTTCCAGCCGATCTCTCACATCTCTGTCGAATCTAAGGAAGCAATGCTCATATATTACCTCGACACCGGACCCCCCATCCACATGTATTCGGGATACTTTGTGACCGGCTATTATGACTGAGATGTTTAGGGGTAGCCATTGCACTTCATTTTCTTCCAGGTGTGGCATGAGGATGGGAGCTTTCATGCAGTCTGGGGAGCCTAGGATCCTCCTTCTAATCATATCAACATCTGCCCTCCCCGGCTCCCTTGCATCTCTTCCCTTGCGGTCCCCTCCCCCCTCCTTGATTTCCTTGACTAAGTGGGCAAGCCTTCCTGTTTTTACTGCGGCCTCTATCTCTCTTTTCAGATACATACAGTCATCAATTTTATGCCCAAAACCTTTATGAAAATCACAATACTCGTTTGGTTGTGCCTTCGGCCCAGGTTTTATGGGTGGTGGCCTTGGGAAGGAGTTCTTTACCCTCTCGGTGGCCAGTATCTCACTTGGGGTCTTGGTGAGGGGGATGAAGCTATCGGAGTAAGGAGGGGGACCCCTCCCTCGGGGTCTATACGGGGAGTATGAGGGCCTCGTTCTGTCATGCAACATTCTATCAAAAGCGGGTTTTCGGGAGTAAGGTGTACCTTTATCAGGGAGCCTTGTGGCTGGGGTGACCCTCCGAGGTGTGACATCCGTCTCCTTAGCTTTGCTGACCGTGTCTTTCCCTCTGACAAAGGCCCTGACCCTGTCCATGAGGTTGTCAAATGAGTGGGGAAACTCCTCCCCCAGTTTTTCACACAGCTGTGCGTGCTTCAGCCCGTTTATGAAGCTACTGATCTTCATGACCTCCGGGACGTCTTTGATGTTCATTCTTTCCTTGACGAACCGCTCCATATACTGGTCTATTCGTTCATTGTCCCTCTGCCTTATATGGAGGATCTCATTTGGATTTTTGACCACTTTTCTCTGTTGGCCAAAATTCCTAAGGAACTTCTCGCTTAACTCTTCATAGCTATCTATTCCCCCCGGAGGAAGGCTGTCAAACCAAAGCCGGGCCCCCTCCGTCAGTGTTTGTACGAACATGTGACACCATACAGGCATAGGCCACCGCCCCAGTTGTCCCGCTCCCCGGAAGGCATGCAGATAATCCTCGGGGTCTCTTGTTCCGTCATAACGGTCAAAGCCTGGGGGTAACTTTGTCTTGGGGGGCATAGGTGCTTCTGCAATTCTTCGTGTGAACTTTGAGACCTCGGCTAGGTCTCGTGGTAGATAGGGCTGATCTAGGCCATTATCACCAAGGTTGTCTTTTTCCTTCCCCTTCTCCTTCGACTTCTGTCCTATGTTAAGATTCTCCCTTTCTTCTGAGGACATTTGCCTGAGAGCAGTCATAAATGTTTCCAGCGGGTCACCGTTGTTGTTCTTATTTTGAAGGTCTGTTCCTACTTGGCTGGAAGGTGTGTCAAAAGAAAGTCTAGCCCTGAGGCTGTCGAGTCTTTCTTGTCTCTTTAAATCTTCAAGACACTTTGTTAACTTCTCCCTATGCATGGCCACAAAATCTGGAGTGGTATGCTATGTTCTTTCTGGGTTTTCCACCTGGTTCTCTTTACCTTCCTCATGGGTAATGTCCTCTACAGTGACTCTATCCAGATCGTTTTGTGCCGTTTGAGTGACACGTGAGTTGGGTGGGGTTGCCATGGCGTCCTTGGTGAGATAAGCTGCTCTTTAAACGTCGGATTTTGATGTGGGAACACCGGGTAGGCTGATGTCCCATGGATGGCGCCAATGTTGAATACCCAACTCTCGGATGACGTTAGATGGATCTTCGTTGACGTCAAGAGCCTTTATCTTCGTTGCTACAAAAGAACAAACCGTTAGCCTCGTCACGGGGGACCCCGGGAGGGGGATCCGTGACCAAGCTCCGGCGTGAGAGTAAGTAAACTTGCCGGGAAAATGAAAGGAGCTTCTCCCGATGAGTAGAATCACCGGAAGGTTTCCTCTTTGGTGTGAATCTAATAAATACGTATGTGGGTATTAAATGTAAGAGAATGTTGGTCAGAATTAATGAGAGGAGAGTAAATGATAGTGTAGTAAATGAGATAGTTCCGGAGATGATACCTGCCTTTGTTCCTTCATGCTTGCTCTTATATAACAGCCGGTCCTTATCTCACTAGACATCTCCCACATGTGATCTAACGGTTTTTGGGGGCTCTTGGGGGGTGCAGACACGTGTCTGACCCCCAACGGTGAGATGTTCTCCCTAGTTAATGCTCCAGCCGGAGAAGTACAGTGTTTCAGATGAGATCCCATTCTTATCGAGCATTAAATGAAGCCTGTTCTCTTTGCTAGCTGTTTTCCCGCTCTTTACAAAAGGAGAGAAGCCTTAATGGACAAGGTAACTTTACTTTGTGGGCTTTCGTATAATTGGGCCTCTGCAAAGATAGTCCAAAGCGGGTAAAGTGGGCTTTCCCACTGGCCCGTCGTCAATGTGGCATTTGATTGGATCTGGATTTATAACATGTACCTGTGTTTCGGTTTAGATAACGGGCTTCACGATACAAGCTTATTCGAAACTTGATAACGGGCTTCACGATCCAAGCTTATTCGAAACCTGAAACCGGACTCGAATTTGAAGCCACCCGAACCTTAGTAACCCAAACCCGAACCTTAAATGGGTCGGTTATCGGGTCACTTAATCCCAACCAAAAACCCGAACAACCCGACCGAAAAATCCGTAACTCGAAACCCGAACGTTAATCTTCTTTTTTTTTTATAAATGTGATTTGATTTGCAGTATTTATTTGAAACATTAAGTTTTGAGACTTTTGAATATTACCATTTAAATGACGTTTGAACTATGATGATATTTTTTTAACTAACATGATATATTTAATGATATTTTGTGAAAAGAACATTCTTTGTTTCATTTTACATCTAACCTGAATACCGAACAACCAGACCCGAACTAACCCAAACCCGAATAACCCATACCCGAACAACTCGAACTTTAAATGGGTCGGTTATCAGGTCACTTATTCCTAGCAAAAAACCTGAACAACCCGACCTAAAAAACCCGAAACCCGAAAAAGTAACCAGAAGAACACCACTAGCTATGACCAGGATCTCCATGACTCGATCCCAATGGTTATTGATATTGATTGTATAGAATTAAAATGGTTGCCGACGACTAGGACAAGTGAGTTGCTCTTCTTCAAGAAGTAACATGGACTGGATCTCCCTGACTTGATCCTAATGGTTATTGATGTTGATGGTATAGAATTGTTAAAATGGTTGCCGACAACAAGGAGCAGTGAGTTGCTCTTCTTCAAGAAGTGACATTGATCATGTTTAAGAAAACTCAGAAATGGTTAGTGATGGGAAATAATCCCTAAGATTCGAGCTGTAACATCCCATAATTTGCAAATAGGACACTTTAACATTTAAAAGTATTATATAATTAGTTATGGTTATTTTACTAAAAAAAACCTAAAGGAAGTTTATAAAATATGGAAAAAGGTGTTAAGGGTCAATAAACTTAACTTGAGGGTTGAAAGGGTAACATTTAGAAAGTAACATATTAAAAATAAAAAACCCAGTACTTCTGGGGTATGAGTGTCGCGACCAGAAGGCAAGAACAGGGAGAAACCCTAACTTCATCAATTAACATAGAAATTCAGCAAGATTATGGAGGGTTCTTGTCCTAAATCGAATGCTTGTGCTTAATTACTCCCTAATCCAAGTGTTTTGAACATAAGGTAAGATAGAATCTCATATTTTGATGCATGTTGATGAATTAGGGTTTATACCAATCCGTGAATCAGTATGAAATTGAGTTGCATGTGAGTTAGAATCATTATGTAGAAGATGTATTGTGCTTGAATTTGACGTATTAAAGACTTGAAGAAAAACCCACTTGTTCTAGTAAGATAATGAGTATGTATTTGAATAATTGAGTAAATTTTCAGGTATAATTGTATGATTGATAGAATATTGATAGATTGTATTGTGTAGGATGAATATTTGAGCAAGAATGGTTGATTATGTGAATTATGTTGCATCCTAGTGGATTTATGCAGAGGATACATGTACATAAGGCTTGATAAGTTGTACGCATGCTATGTGTTTGATGAAATGCCTCAATGAAAATCTAAGTAGCCTTGAATAAATTATGAATGAGTGGTTGTGAATGATGAAATTTATGTATTGTCAATTGTTATATGGGTTAGCATTGATACTTGAAAGTATTGTTTTGGATGTAAGGACTATGATCTAAATAAGAATGATTACGTGTAGGATTGAAAGAAGAAGGAGCTAGTTCCGGTTCACAAGCAAAGGCTCAAGATCGAGGTAAGTTCGTTACTTACATGTTTAGTTGTGAGTATAGTGGTTGTTTCCTTCTATAATTGTTACTCGATTAAAGTCATTGTATCAATCAAGAATGCGAAAGTAGGAATCCGTATCGGTCCATAGTGAATGGGTCGGTTCGGGTTCGAATGAGAATGAAATTAGTGGAAGTTTTCTCCATAATCCGAACTAAACGGGTTAATAGAAGTAAATGAGAAATAGTTTTGTCTATTCGACTAGAATGAATTAGAAAGTTGAAATAAGAATGATTGGTATGTTATCTTGTAGACCCGTGGAAACGGATTGTGATAGAATGAAAATGTCATGTATACTACATTAATATATTTTGTTGAATGATTGTAGGTAAAACTCAAGCATAAATGTCATGCCTCGCTCGGATACGAACACACCTTGATCACCCTTGATGCGCTTTCGCAACTTTTGTAGAATCTTTAATAGTTAAAAGCTTTTGTTAAAGTTAGTTGTGTTTGAAGTTTTAAAACTTTAACTAGATGCTTGTAAATATTTTAAGTACCTTAAACTTGATGTTTTGAACGGTAGTTTGAAATGTTATGGTCCTTCTTATGTTTTACGGAAAGTGTCATTATTTGAGTATTTTGATAAATCGTAAACAGGGAAATTATTCAAAATACGAACGGGTCATGTCCAAATTTTAAATTTTGGCGATTAAGTTATGTGTCATGTTGTAATTTTTCGAGCATGAATTTAGAGGGTGTTTCAAGTTGGTATCAGAGCCTAGGTTTGAGGGATTTGAACACAATGTAGTGCTCGAACTCAAGCCAAAAGCTCGCAAGAATGGGTGTGTTCGCTCCGAGACGTATATAGAGGTAAAACTTTAAGAAAACCTTATAGTGATTAATGTTACAAGTTATGAGGTGATAGAAAGAGTTTTGAATATAGTTATAGTAATAAATGGTGTATTAGGATTCCTAGGGATTTGCAGAATTGAAACCGTGCACGAAAACGGTTCGGAATGGTTGCAAATATAAGGTTTGGGGTCATTTTTTGCTGGGCACTACCGTAGCTTACGGTGGCCACCGTAAGCTACGGTAGGTACTGGGCAAAATGGGGGTTGCCGTAAGACAGCAGCTGAATACCGTATAGAATCAGTCAGCACCGTAAGCTACGGTGGTCACCGTAGCTTACGATGGCTATCAGGCGCCCCGCGTAAGATTAAGCATGGGCCTACGCGGCCCGCCAGGGACCCAAAAGCTGGCAAATTTTTTTATGTTGTTGGTTTGATTATGGGGTTTGCTTTAATTAGTTTCTAAGGCCCCGTAATCCTTTGTTAAGGTCATTTCGTACCAAGAATGTAGAAGGAAATTGTTTAATAAGAAAGAAGGTATGACTTGATATGAAAATGGTCTAACAATACGACATTATCATCGAAGATGATAACGTGTAAAGTATGAATTACAAATAGAATGAAGTATATGATAGAATGAGTATGTATGAGTCAAAGAGATGTATAAAAGGGAATTTTAATATATAGAATGAATGTTTTATGTAGATGACGGACACAAGTAATATCGATGATGCTGAAATAGCCCGACAAGAGGCATTCGATAATAAGATGATGGAGGCGGCAGAAAAAGTGATGAATGCCAACCTTCCCAAGTTAGTCAAGAAGTCGAGAGCCGAGTCTTGGGGGTTGTTGATGAGATGATGACTAGCAAGATTGAGGAGTTAAAGGAAATGATTGAAGGATCTAGGACTAAAAGTAAGGAACGAAGGTGTACGTATAAGGATTTTATGGCATGTAATCCCTTTTCATATAATGGGGAGGTGGATCCGATAAAGTGTCAAAAATGGATAGCAAACATTGAAGTCATATTTATACGTAGTCGATGTGAGAAAGAAGATCAAGTAATGTTTGCTACGGGTCAGCTTCAGCAACAAGCCAAAGATTGGTGGGATACCCAATGTAAAGAGTTAGGGGAAGTAAGACTCCAAACCCTAACATGGCAAGAATTCAAGGAGTTGTTCCTAAAGTATCATTGCCCACAATCGGCAATTGATAGAATACAAGATGAGTTCTTGCATCTTCGCCAACAGAATGAGTCTATTGATGAAATTACCAACATATTCTTCGATAAGCTAAAGTTTTGTGATGATTTCGTCAAGTCTGAAAGGATGAAGATAAACCGGTATTATGGAATGTTGAAGGCCGAGTATAGGGAGTTCATTACCCCTTCGAAGTGTGAAACTTTGAGTGAACTTATCAATTTGGCTCGGGATAGAGAGATAGAACTGAAGCGACAAGTGGAAAGGGGAGAGAAAAGAGCTGCTGAAAAGCCATCAACTACGAATCCATCCAAGAAGCCTAAGCAGCACGACACCAGAACTAAAGGAGGATCTAAAAGTAGTATTTCTCCATGCAAAACTTGTGGAAAGCTTCACACCGGAGAATGTTTAATGGGAAAGAAGGGGTGTTACAACTGTGGTCAGGAGGACATCCTTATTTTAAGTGCCCTAGTCCCGTGAGGACGTGTTTCAATTGCTTCACTCCTGGTCATGTAAAAGCTGAATGTCCAAAGCTTAAACAACAAGGGCAGAAAGATGAAAAGAAGAATGAAAATCAGAAGGCTCGGGGGAGAATGTTTCAGATTACTACCGAGGAAGCCAAGGTTTCACCGAATGTTGTATCAGGTATTTTCTTAATCAACCAAATACCCGTGAATGTGTTATTCGATTCCGGTGCTAGTAAATCTTTCGTGTCAGACGAACTTATGTGTTATCCCTCCTTTAGAAAGGAACGAATGCATGTACCTTTAGAAGTAGAAGTAGCGGATAGCAAAAGTTATTTGTTATATGAAGTTTGTAAAAATTGTAAGATCACCATAGAAAACGAAGAATTCGAAATAGATCTCATTCCTATGACTTTGGGGGAATTCAAAGTAGTGGTAGGGATGGATTGGTTATCCCGTTATCACGCGGAAATTCGATGTGAGGCGAAAGTCATTCATGTATTCTCATCTAGTGGGGCTCGAATAAGTATTTGTGGGGAAAGAAAGCTAGAGACAAAACTGTGCACGATTGTCGAAGAGGTTAAGCACGCAAGAAATGAGGGTAAGGCCTACATGGCTTATGTTGTGGATACAAGACAGAAGGCACCTGAAATTGGAGAAGTTGAAGTAGTGAACGAGTATGCGGATGTGTTTCGGATGAATTACCGGGATTACCACCTGAACGAGAGGTGGAATTCCGAATTGAATTAAACCCGGGTGCCAAGCCAGTGGCTAAAGCTCCCTATGGATTAGCTCCCGCTGAGATGCGAGAGCTAATGACACAGATACAGGAATTACTCGATAAGGGTTTCGTTCGCCCGAGTGTGTCGCCTTGGGGAGCCCCGGTACTTTTTGTGAAAAAGAAAGACGGCACGATGCGCATGTGTATTGACTATCGAGAGTTGAACAAGTTGACAGTGAAAAATAAATACCCTTTACCTCGAATAGATGACCTTTTTGACCAATTGCAAGGAGCAAATTGGTTTTCAAAAATTGATTTGCGCTCGGGGTATCATCAACTTCGGGTACGAGAAGAAGATGTTGCAAAAACCGAGTTCAGGACCCGATATGGGCATTACGAGTTTTTAGTAATGCCATTCGGGCTGACTAACGCACCGGCCGCATTCATGGATCTGATGAATAGAGTATGCCGGCCCATGTTAGATAAGTCTGTTATAGTGTTTATAGATGATATCCTGGTTTACTCTCGTAGTAGAGCCGAACATGCAAATCATTTGCGTGAAGTATTAGAGATTCTTCGGAAGGAAAAGCTTTATGCAAAATTTTCCAAATGTGCCTTCTGGCTTAGAGAAGTGCAATTTCTCGGCCACGTTATTAATAAGGATGGCGTCTTGGTGGATCCAACTAAAGTAGAGGCTGTTATGAACTGGGTTCCTCCTAATAACCCGAGTGAAGTAAGGAGTTTTCTGGGCTTGGCGGGGTATTATCGAAGGTTTATACAGGATTTCTCCAAAATAGCGTTACCCTTGACCAAACTGACCAAGAAGAATGAGAAATTTGTATGGGGAGTTGAGTAAGAAAAAGCATTCGAGACTTTAAAAGGTAAGCTGTCTGATGCACCAATTCTAACCTTACCCGAGGGATCAGAAGACTTGGTGGTATACACTGATGCTTCACATCAGGGCTTGGGAGCTGTTTTAATGTAACGGTGTAAAGTGATAGCTTACGCTTCAAGGCAGCTTAAACCACATGAAAGCAACTACCCCACACACGATCTAGAATTAGCTGCAGTAGTATTCGCGTTGAAATTGTGGCGACATTATTTGTACGGAATTAAATGCACCATATATTCGGACCACAAAAGTCTCAAGTATTTCTTCGAACAAAAAGAATTGAATATGAGACAACGAAGGTGGTTAGAATTAATTAAGGATTATGATTGTGAAATCCTTTACCATCCGGGGAAGGCCAATGTTGTAGCAGATGCGTTAAGCCGGAAGGAATACCCATCACCTGTCACACCCCGATTTCCATGTGTCTCACTGGTGGGCCCGGTGGGGGATTATCGTGACGTAGTTGGCAACAATATAGTCAAACCACACAATATATGAATGCACAGCGGAAGCATAAAGATAAATATATTTCAACATTAACTGTAATATCAAAGTATCACCATTGTTGAAATAAAATCCACAGGGAATTAATAATAATAATAATAAAGTATTGGTCAACAGACTTCAGGCATCTTAAGCTTGCGAGACTTCTAATGATGCTAAGGAGAAATCCCAGCCAATTACGCATAGTACCTGCATTTAGTCTTTTTAGGAAAATACGTCAGTTTACACTGGTAAATACATTCAACTGACACTTTTGTAAAATGTTTAATAAAATTGGTTTAAATGCACAAGGCACAAACTCTTTATAACTTGGGATAATTTATAATTAAATCTTGTAAAGAATTACATGTTTGCTATGCGTTCGGTCGCCCGGGTCGTGCCGGGTTAAAGGTTAATAGACACGCCACAAGCATAAAGCCGTGGCGGGAAAACCAACGGTTATACCTTTAATTAATATAGACACAATGTCGGGTGTACGCCTACACCCGGATGTCGAGGTAGTGGCCATTTCGTAAAATGATGCCAAGGATATCCGGGACATGGTCATTAAGCTCCCAAAGGCGTAAAGCCAACAAAACAAGTTTTTAAACGGGTCACATTGATAATGCCCAACTACTAATGAGTTGGGGTCAATTGCCCGACCAAGCGGTATTTTAAATACCATAACCCAAGCCCGTATAACGGAAAATAAGTTAAAAGTATTTACCTTTGCAAGTATAAATCCTTAATCGAAATAAATCGCAGATAGCTTTTACTGGTCTCCTATTCTGGAACGAAGGTTTTAAAATAACCTATTAGAATCCTAACGGGTCTTTAATCTAGCCGTAGCTTAGACCGGTCAATTTCAAAGGATATATACGGTTTAATCGCGTGAAAGGCGAAAACCGGGAATGGAATGTGATTTTGACCCAACAAGTTTGAAGACTTGTTTTATAGGGGTATAATAATCACACTCATTTGGGCTCAAAACAATATGGTTTGACCCGTTTCGGCTATTTTATGTAAACTAGTTACATAAGCCGGACCGTGCACGCAAAAGGCGTAACGGGTAACCGTAAGAGTCCTACACTGGTTTCCTAAGTCAATATGCTTTAAAGAGGTTGTGGTATCAATAGGATACCTTCCATAATGCCCGTAACGAGTTTAAGTTCATATTATGCCACGTAGGGGTATTTCGGTCTTTTTAAAGATTATAAAAGAGGTTTATGAGTCCTACAGGAAATCTGAGTTTCCCGAACAGTTTATAAAGTCTAAAATACTTTATTTATTATTTAAAATCAGTAGCAACTGGAATCGGGTCAAAAGACCTTGTAGAACTCAAGTTATGGCCGAAAAGGGTATATTCGGTATTTACCGAACCGTTGCCATAACCGCAGGTTATGAGCAGGTTAAAAATAATTAAAAATCTTTAAAAAACCCAAAATATTATTTTGCATCAGTGAGTAAAAGGGTTGGTGTCGAAATCCGGGTTTAGATAGGCGTTATGCTAATTGCGCTATTAAATTACTAAAGTTTCCGTAATTTGCGCTATTTGGCATAACTCCTATTCTGGACCTCGGATTGACGTGAAATCTTAGGGACCTGCTTAGAAATCAGTAACTAAGGTTATGATTCTTTCACGTGTCCGAAATTCTCGTTTTAAATCAAAAAGGGCGTTACGGTCAACTTTTAAGCATTTAACGGAAATGTGTAAAAGACTCGGACAAACAACGAACCGGTCACAGAGGTTATACCATCATGTAACCTGGTCCTAAGAGAGTCCTAAGGCATATCTATATCAAACTTTAACGGGTCAGAACTGAAGTCAACGCAAAAGTCAAAGCTTTTGCGACTTTCGGCTCCGAACCGGGTCAAAACAGTAAATGGTCGGATCAAACAAGCTTAGACTAGTTAATATACTTATTATCATGTTTTATGAGTGTTTAAACAGGTTACATATCATCTACATTACTGATTATGCAAGAAATCATAAAATAGCATTTCTGTTGACTTTTTCTAAGCACGTTTGACTCGACATTTGGACTAGTTAGAGTGGGAATCAGAGGGTGCCCTTTTAGGGGTTTAAAGCTCACATGATTACCAACATATAACTATCTTTGATTCGACAAACCACTGGACCATTTGTGATTTATCGCAAAGTCAATCGTTAACTACGACGGATTGACTTTTAAGCTATACTATGCAAAAACTAAGCCATAAAAGGGTTGGCATACTTACAAAAGCTTGGTGCACGACTAAGGATGTTAGAAGAGTGCTTGAGAGCTCCAGAGATGATCAGAATGCAGGTTTTGAGGTGTGTTTCAATTGTGCACAATGTATGTCCTTTTATAGTGAAAGTTTGAGCTTAGGATCATTACACATCACCCTACAATGGACCATGGATGATCAGCAGGTGGCCCTTGGTGCTAGGGGGCAAGTAGAGGGCGCCCATGCTCCAATAAATGCACACAAGATCGTTCACAAGCTCAATTAGTGAATCTGCCCATGTTTTCTGCATCTGGGACTCCCACGCGGCCCGCATTAAGATTCAGGCTACAAGCACGCGGGCCGCCTGAATCTTCATGTCAGGAAACGTATCCACAGGTGGCTCGCGGCCCGCATTAACTTGTTTGTTTCACTCAGGCGGGCCGCCTGAGGCCTGAATTTCAAGATTTTCAAATCTTTTGTCATGATTAACCTGACCTTTCGGTTTCGAAGGGGTAACTTTGCGATTTGGCCCTCGATTATTTACAATGAAGGGCCTCGTGACTTTTACCCGCATTGTTAAGTCCCCGGTTAGTTTAATTACTATCCGAAAAGCCTTAACTTTTATTGTTGACGCTTTCAACCCCTCGTATACGAATTTGATCATAACTTTCTCGTTTTAAAACGGAACTTCGCGAAATTTATATAGTATATTCTAGTGAGCGTATTTTACTGTTACAAAGCCTCGGGTTCGTCAAAGGGTCACTCAGAGGTATAAATTAAACATGTTGACACAATTAATCCCAGTAGCTTGTAATCTCTCACTTTCTCCCGCGTTTCGCTCCGTACGATCCATGATTTATTCGTTTGGAGGTACGAGCATCATTTAGGGTTACCATACAGTATATTTACCCTTCGTTGACATTTATAACCCTCGAATTTACATACATTCAAGGTTTGTCAACTTTAGTCCTTTATTCAATATTTAATGCCACGTGTAAACTCATGACACGTGTTAACACATTATTGGACAAAATTTCGAGGTGTTACATCACCCATACAAGTTAAGTCAATGAAAATGACTGTCACCCCTAAACTGTTGGAGTTGATCAAAGAGGCCCAAACAAAATCCTTAAATGCTAGTGATCCGAAGAAGGAAAGAATGAAAGGCTTAATTGGGGAATTAAAATGAATGCTGATGGCATCATGACCAGGTATGGCCGAATCTGGGTACCTTGGTTATGTGAGGTGAAGTCACTATTGCTAGAGGAGGCCCACAAATCTCGTTATACGTTACACCCTGGTGCAACAAAAATGTATCAAAATTTAAAGAAAGGATTATTGTGGCCTGGAATGAAATGCGACATTGTTAAGTACGTGGCTAAGTGCTTGACATGTTCCCAAGTGAAGGCGGAGCACCAAAAACCATATGGTAAATTGCAATCTTTAGAAATACCAGTTTGGAAGTGGGAAGACATAACTATGGATCTTGTCACAAAACTTCCCAGAACAAAACGAGGTCACGACGCTATTTGGGTTATAGTCGATCGACTTACAAAGAGTGCTCACTTTTTACCCATACGAGAAACTATTTCGTCCGAAAAGTTGGCAGAAATTTATATGAATGAAATAATTGCTCGTCATGGAGTACCCGTGTCTATTGTGTCGGATCGTGACACAAGATTCACGTCTCGATTTTGGAGAAAATTTCACGAAGATGTGGGCACAAACTTGCGACTAAGTACCGCATACCATCTGCAGACGGATGGACAGTCGGAAAGAACTATACAAACGTTAGTAGATATGTTGAGGGCTTGTGTCATAGACGTTGGGGGTAATTGGGACAACCATTCACCGTTGGTAGAGTTCGCGTGTAACAACAGTTATCAAAGTAGTATCAAAATGGCGCCATACGAAATGTTGTACGGTAGAAAGTGTAGAACTCCTGTATGTTGGGGAGAAATTGGGCACCGAGAACTCGCTCCTAAAGATGTTGTGGCAATAACGAATGAAAAGATTGATCAAGTACGGGCTCGTTTGAAAGCAGCGCAAGACAGACAAAAATCTTATGCAGATAAGAGAAGGCGCCCTATTGAATTTCAAGAAGGGGATCGAGTGTTCTTAAAGGTCTCGCCGTGGAAGGGTATAATACGGTTCCGTAAACGGGGAAAATTGGGTCCTCAGTACATTGGACCGTTCAAAATTATAGCCCGTATTGGTAAAGTGGCATACCGGTTAGAATTACCTCCGACTTTAAATGGAATCCATAACACTTTTCACGTGTCACAATTAAGAAAATGCCTCGCGGACGAAGCAGCGTACGTGCCACTGGATGATATTGAATTGGATGAGAAAATGAACTATATTGAAAAGCTGGTGGCTATCAAAGATTCCAAAATAACGTATCTACGAAACAAGGCCATTCGACAAGTTTTAGTTCAATGGAAACATCGGAAAGGATCGGATCTAACATGGGAATCGGAAGATGAAATGCGAAGGCACTACCCGTCACTATTCGGTACGTAATAAGGTTTAGGGGACGAAACCTCTTTTTAGGGGGGTAGATTTGTAACATCCCATAATTTGCAAATAGGACACTTTAACATTTAAAAGTATTATATAATTAGTTATGGTTATTTTACTAAAAAAAACCTAAAGAAAGTTTATAAAACATGGAAAAAGGTGTTAAGGGTCAATAAACTTAACTTGAGGGTTGAAAGGGTAACATTTAGAAAGTAACATATTAAAAATCAAAAACCCAGTACTTCTGGGGTATGAGTGTCGCGACCAGAAGGCAAGAACAGGGAGAAACCCTAACTTCATCAATTAACATAGAAATTCAGCAAGATTATGGAGGGTTCTTGTCCTAAATCGAATGCTTGTGCTTAATTACTCCCTAATCCAAGTGTTTTGAACATAAGGTAAGATAGAATCTCACATTTTGATGCATGTTGATGAATTAGGGTTTATACCAATCTGTGAATCAGTATGAAATTGAGTTGCATGTGAGTTAGAATCATTATGTAGAAGATGTATTGTGCTTGAATTTGACTTATTAAAGACTTGAAGAAAAACCCACTTGTTCTAGTAAGATAATGAGTATGTATTTGAATAATTGAGTAAATTTTCAGGTATAATTGTATGATTGATAGAATATTGATAGATTGTATTGTGTAGGATGAATATTTGAGCAAGAATGGTTGATTATGTGAATTATGTTACATCCTAGTGGATTTATGCATAGGATACATGTACATAAGGCTTGATAAGTTGTATGCATGCTATGTGTTTGATGAAATGCCTCAATGAAAATCTAAGTAGCCTTGAATAAATTATGAATGAGTGGTTGTGAATGATGAAATTTATGTGTTGTCAATTGTTATATGGGTTAGCATTGATACTTGAAAGTATTGTTTTGGATGTAAGGACTATGATCTAAATAAATAAGGGTATTTTTCTTTCATCGTGGCTTCAACCTCCCACGTGAATTCGGGACCTCTACGGGCATCCCATTTGACCTTAACAATAGATACATGCTTCCTTCGAAGCTTCTTTACCTGTCGATCTTCAATCGACAAAGGTTTCTCCACAAATTTCAAGCTCTCATCTATATGCACATCTGTATGTGGTATCACCAATGATTCATCAGCGAAGCATTTCTTTAGATTGCAGATGTGGAACACATTGTGAATTCCATTGAGCTCCTCCGGTAAGTTTAACTTATAGGCAACTGACCCGACACGTTCGATAACCTCGAAAGGTCCTATGTATCTCGGGCTTAGTTTGCCTTTCTTACCGAAACGCATCACCCCCTTCCCGGGTGATACTTTAAGTAACACTTTTTCACCTACTTCGAAGTGAAAATCTTTACGCTTTGGATCCGCGTAACTCTTCTGCCTATCTCGGGCAGCCTTGAGACGGTCTCGAATCTGGACAATCTTGTCCGTCGTCTCGAAGACTATCTCTGGTCCTGATAATTGGACATCTCCAACTTCCGCCCAACAAACAGGCGATCTACACTTTCTACCGTATAATGCCTCGAAAGGCGCAGCCTTAATGCTGGTATGGTAGCTATTAATGGTAGGTTCTTATCCCAACTACCACCTAAATCGATAGCACATGCACGCAGCATGTCTTCCAACGTTTGAATAGTACGCTCACTCTGACCGTCTGTCTGAGGATGGTAAGCCGTACTAAAATTCAAACGTGTGCCCAAAGATTGCTGGAAACTTTTCCAGAAATGAGACGTGTATCTAGTATCTCTGTCAGAGATAATAGACACAGGTATGCCATGTAAGGCTACAATCTTATCAACGTATAACTGGGCCAACATGTCGGAGCTATAAGTCTCCTTGATGGGTAAGAAATGAGCTGACTTAGTCAGTCTATCGACTATAACCCATATTGTGTCATTTCCTTTTCTTGTCTTGGGTAACTTGGTAATAAAATCCATAGTTACACATTCCCACTTCCATTCGGGAAGTTCAGGCTGTTGTAGCAAGCCAGACGGCTTTTGATGCTCAGCTTTGACCTGCGCACAAGTCAAGCATTTGGCTACATAAGCGGCTACAGACTTTTTCAAACCTATCCACCAATAATTTGCCTTTAGATCCTGATACATCTTATCAGCTCCCGGGTGAACAGAATATTTGGAACTATTGGCTTCCTGGAGGATAACATCTCGTAGTCCTCCATAAATTGGAACCCATATTCGTCCATTCAATCGTAAAATTCCGTCCTTGCTAAGAGTCAACTGCTCCTCAGTTACTCCCAGCTTCTCTTTAGGATAGTTAGCTTCCAACACAGCTTCTCTCTATGCAGCTAACAACCTTTCAATCAAATTATTCTTTACTTCAATGCTCTTGGCATTGATTCGGATGGGTTTCACCCTTTCCTTTCTACTTAGGGCATCAGCGACTACATTCGCCTTGCCGGGATGATATCTGATTTCACAATCATAATCATTTAAAGTCTCCATCCAACGGCGTTGCCTCATGTTTAGCTCCTTCTGATTAAACAGATGTTGAAGGCTCTTGTGATCCGAATAGATCACAAACTTGATACCATACAGGTAATGCCTCCACAGTTTTAGTGCGAACACAATGGCACCCAGCTCCAAGTCATGGGTGGTGTAATTCTTCTCGTGCACCTTTAACTGTCTCGAAGCATAGGCAATAACCTTGCCTTTCTGCATGAGCACACACCCCATGCCAGTGTGCGATGCGTCGCAGTAAATTACGAACTCCTCGGTACCTTCAGGCAATGTCAGTACAGGAGCGTTGCTCAACTTTTGCTTCAGAATATCAAAGGACTCTTGCTGCTTAGGGCCCCGAACGAACTTTACTTTCTTCTTGGTTAAGGAAGTTAAGGGCGCAGCAATCCTTGAAAAATTTTCAATGAATCGCCTGTAATATCCTACTAACCCCAGGAAACTACGAATCTCTGTAGGCGTCTTTGGCTCTTGCCAATTCATTACGGCTTCTACTTTAGCAGGATCCACCTGGATACCACGCTCGCTGACAACGTGTCCTAGAAATTGGACTTCTCGTAGCCAGAATTCGCACTTGGAGAATTTGGCATAGAGTTTCTCATGATGTAGGAGTTTGAGAATACAACGAAGGTGTTTCTCATGGTCAGCTCGGTTCTTCGAGTAGATAAGAATGTCGTCGATGGAAACGATGACAAATTTGTCTAAGTACGGCTTGCAAACGCGATTCATGAGATCCATGAACGCAGCCGGTGCATTAGTGAGCCCAAAAGGCATCACTAGGAACTCGTAGTGACCGTAACGAGTCCTAAATGCGGTTTTATGTACGTCTTCATCTCTGACTTTCAGTTGATGGTAGCCTGACCTCAAGTCAATCTTCGAGAAATAACTTGCCCCTTGTAACTGATCGAACAAATCGTCGATCCTCGGCAAGGGATATCTATTCTTTATCGTGACCTTATTAAGCCCGCGATAATCGATTCGATCCTCGGCAAGGGATATCTATTCTTTATCGTGACCTTATTAAGCTCGCGATAATCGATGCACAGACGCATCGATCAGTCCTTCTTCTTAACAAACAGGACAGGTGCTCCCCAGGGAGACGAACTAGGTTTGATGAAACCTTTAGCTAGTAGTTCATCCAGTTAGGTCCTCAACTCCTTCATTTCGGTTGGTGTTAGCCTGTAAGGTGCTCTGGCAATAGGTGCTGCTCCAGGGATGATATCGATCCTGAATTCCACTTGCCTATCTGGTGGCAAACCAGGTAGATCTTCAGGGAAAACCTCTGGATACTCCGAAATGACGGGAATGTCTTCTATCTTCGGTTTAGGCTCTTCAAAAATCACATGTGCCATGTAGATGACACAACCCTTCTTTAGACATTTTGAAGCCTTGAGCATAGTCATTTGCTCAGGTAATCCGTACTGGGTATCTCCCCGAATGGTAAGCGATTCACCAGACGGAGTCTTTATCATCACCTGCTTTCTGTTGCAGACGATTTGGGCCTGGTTGTGAGATAACCAGTCCATACCCAATACCAGGTCAAAACCGGCCAATTTAAAGGGAAGTAGAGATAGAGGAAAAGAGTGGTTCTTAATGGATATCACACATCCATCTAACACAGTGGAGACGGTTTCTATGGTGCCATCTGCTAGCTCTACCTCATAATTCACATTTAAGGTTTTGACAGGCATATTCAGCAATTTGCAAAATTTATGATCTACGAAAGACTTATCAGCGCCCGAATCAAAAAGTACTCTGGCAAAGATATCATTTACGAGAAAAGTACCTGTGATCACGTTATCGTCTAGCACTGCTTCTTTTGCCTCCATCCTGAAGACTCTTGCATTGGTCTTCTTGGCCTCTTCAGGCTTCTTGGCATATTTAGGGCAGTTGGTTTTAATGTGCCCCTTCTCGTTGCAGTTATAGCAAGTTGCATCTTTTATCTTTTTGCAATCCACGGTCTTGTGGTCCTTGGACTTGCATAACCCGCAAGCAGATGACTTCGATTGAGTCTGCGAGTTTGATTCGAGTCTGCACTTCCCATAGTGGTGTCTCTTGCAATTCTTGCACTTGGGCTTCTCACCAGACTATTTCCCATCCTTCATTGACTCAGACCCTCTCTTGTTGTCACCGTTTCCACGGTGCTTCTTGCCCGACCTTCGTGAAGTATCATCTTCACGCTTTCTCTTTTCAGCCTCTTTGTTCCTCAGCGATCTTTGTCGGACCGCATCAAGAGTAAGGGACAAAGATATGTCGGCCACAGATCTAAAGGTCGCTGGCCGAGAGGCCTTTACGCTTGCCTTTATCTCGGGGGCTAAACCACCGATAAAACGAGCTATTCTCTTTGGCTCTGGGGTTACCAGATACGGAACCAACCGGGACATCGTGTTGAAGCTCGTGAGGTAAGCTTGACAGTCAAGGTTCGTCATAACCAACGATAGAAAGTCGGTCTCGATCTTTTCAACCTCATGTTGAGGGCAGTAATTCTCCTTGATGAGAGAAATGAATTCCTCCCATGTCATGCTATATTAAACAGACTTCCCCGAGGCCTGAACCAGAGACCTCCACCAAGCCAGGGCCTCGCCCTTGAATGATTGTGACACAAACTTTACTACATCTTTCTCTGCGCAACCACTGATGTCCACTATGGTGTCCATCTCGTCTAGCCACGTCATACAATCAACCGCGCCCTTCTCCCCGGTGAAATCTCGGGGTTTACAAGATACAAAATACTTGTAGGTACAGCCCCTGGCGCGAGACGCATCAGTATACACTCTTTCTGGACGGACACTGTTTTCATTGGATGAGTGATTATCATCGTCCTTTTTGGGCTTAGACGGTGGTTTGCTGTGAGATTTTGAGTGGGTTTTCGGCTTTGAGTGAGGTTTGGATATGGTTCTGCTCCGGGATTCAGTATACTCCTCGTATTGTCGATCCAGGGCTGCCTTAACAGCATTGTCGACAAGAGCTTTTAATTCTGCGCCCGTCAAATGAACCTAGGCGTTATCGTATTCGTCTTCTTTCGTATGACTATTCTCCCCACTAGGATCAGCCATGGTAACTTGAATCTGCTACAGAAGATAACGAAAAATTTTATTTAGGAGTTTATTATGGAATTGTCTTTTATGGCAATTCATTAACCATGGTAAACAGAGACCATATCTGGTTAATTTGTTACTCACTTTTATTTAGGATTTGAACATACTTATCCTAATTACAAATAATATTGTTATTGGCATAAAAGCCTAGTCACGAGGACGTTTTTATAATATTAGCCGGGATTACAGAGGATCAAGGAATGAAGGTTTGAACCATAGTCCTTTTACCTTTTCTGACAGGGAGTCATAGACTACCACTGCCTTTTGTCTTATATGACAATAATTATGGCCCGTAGGCACTACATCACTAATGGATGTTTTAATAAGTTTGGCCCGTAGGCACTACATCACTAATGGACGTTTAAATAAGTGATCATCTTCATTGACGATTTAACCCATGATTTATAAATCATTAATTTGGGCTTTTGGAATCCTTAGAAGGATTCTTATACAAGAATGATGCGTGCGATTTTTAACGAATCACATCTGCCATGAATGTTAACATGATTACGGAGGTTAACAGGGAATCTGAATCTTTTAATCAGGTCTTACCATCTTGGCCGGATCTTATAAAGACACCTGGCTAGGTTTCACTCTTAAGATTCTTTATTTAGGCAGATTTAAATTTAAAAGGAATGATTTTTGATTTATTTCATATATAGTAATAACAAAAATGAAATTTATAACATAACATTCCATAAACTTCAAACATGATTACACGCTGCCCTAAACAGGACTTTTTAAATAGATAAATACCTACGCAGAGGTTTATAGAAAAACAAGTCCACGCAGGGACCAATACAAGATATATGTCCGCACAGGGACTAAAAAGATAAGTCCACGTAGGGACTGAAATACGATAAACGTCTACGCAGGGACTAAATTGTAATAGTAATACAACAATATATAAGGAGACTAATGATCTCGTTTCTTCCTCCCTTTTAGTAGGTTTGCTAGGCCCTTGAGAAATCCACGATTACTCTTTCGTTCTTGTTCGAAGTCTCATTCCACACGGTTTAAACGGTGGAGTATTTCTTCTTGCTCCGGTGGAGAAAAACGTGGCTGCTGCGACGGTTGCTGAACCGGAGGTCTAGGAGGTATTGGATACCCATGAGCTGAGTAATCCGGTCTCCAAGAGGTTCCATGGAGGGCATTATAATTAGCCGCTACCACATAAGGATCGGCATCATAGTTATAGTTGTAGTGCGTGTGAGTCGGCTGCTCAAACGGATTGTACGCCGTAGAAGCGCCGTACGCTGGTATCGGATTGTCATATCCGAATGGTGGCGGAGTGCGGAATTCACCTCTGCAGGGTGACCAGAAGGTTCCCCTAATTGTGGTTCTTCTTCAGGCAATGACGGAAAATGACTTGCACTCGAGTGGCGAGGGGTGCTGAAATGAAATTCCCCTCCTCGGGTAGACATCCGTGCGCCTGATCTTCTACGCCTTGGCAGATCTGGAATTACTGGTTGAACCGGTGGCGGTGGCGGTGGCGTAACGGCCACAAACCGCGAATCCTCAGAAGGATCCTGTTGTTGCTGTTGGTCGTGAGGCGAGAAATGATGTGAATGTGTAAAGTACCAATTACATTGGTCAAACCTCGCCTGGTAGCTGTCGGGACCTTGATAGGGTGTTCCATGGAAGGATGACCCATCAGAGATCTCGATTGGATGATTGGGAGTACCCCTTGCAGGTTCGACGGGGTCTGTATCCTCGTCCATATCCACTGCATTATCTTCAGAAAAGTGATCCTCTGGTCCTAAAGGGTTATACCCTATTGGCTCTTGGACATAATCCGCCGGGTTAAACTGTCCTATGAAGAAAGGTGAAGGATCGCCGTAAGAACGGTGCGAAGCAGATCGCTGGAGAGGTATAAAGGATGGTTGAGGGTTATTGGGATTGTTTTCCGAATCTGGTCCGAAAGAATGACGGTATGAGGGTGTTGAGCTATGCGAGGTAGAATGTCTCGCAGGTTCAAAGAGGTTTCTTCTTCGTCTCTGTGGTTCTTCACTCCTTGTACTGGAAGGAGCTCGCATGTTCGAAGGTCTAGCCTCGTGATCATTGTGAGTAATGATCGTCCCTTTGCCTCTTCCTCCTCTTCCTTGTCTGATTGCAGGTGGCATATTTCCTGCTTTCAAAACTTTAAATAACAATAAACAATAAAAAGACAAACTAAAATAACAATTCGAATTTGTCCTATGTTCTTGTCTAGACTCAAGTATGTGCAATTGTGTAACTGAGATTAAACACAAAGGTTAGTATTTAATTCACTCAGTGTTGGCTCTGATACCACCCTGTCACACCCCGATTTCCACGTGTCTCACCGGTGGGCCCGGTGGGGGATTATCGTGACGTAGTTGGCAACAATATAGTCAAACCACACAATATATGAATGCACAGCGGAAGCATAAAGATAAATATATTTCAACATTAACTGTAATATCAAAGTATCACCATTGTTGAAATAAAATCCACAGGGAATTAATAATAATAATAAAGTATTGTTCAACAGACTTCAGGCATCTTAAGCTTGCGAGACTTCTAATGATGCTAAGGAGAAATCCCAGCCAATTACGCATAGTACCTGCATTTAGTCTTTTTGGGAAAATACGTCAGTTTACACTGGTAAATACATTCAACCGACACTTTTGTAAGATGTTTAATAAAATTGGTTTAAATGCACAAGGCACAAACTCTTTATAACTTGGGATAATTTATAATTAAATCTTGTAAAGAATTACATGTTTGCTATGCGTTCGGTCGCCCGGGTCGTGCCGGGTTAAAGGTTAATAGACACGCCACAAGCATAAAGCCGTGGCGGGAAAACCAACGGTTATACCTTTAATTAATATAGACACAATGCTGGGTGTACGCCTACACCCGGATGTCGAGGTAGTGGCCATTTCGTAAAATGATGCCAATGATATCCGGTACATGGTCATTAAGCTCCCAAAGGTGTAAAGCCAACAAAACAAGTTTTTAAACGGGTCACATTGATAATACCCAACTACTAATGAGTTGGGGTCAATTGCCCGACCAAGCGGTATTTTAAATACCGTAACCCAAGCCCGTATAACGGAAAATAAGTTAAAAGTATTTACCTTTGCAAGTATAAATCCTTAATCGAAATAAATCACAGATAGCTTTTACTGGTCTCCTATTCTGGAACGAAGGTTTTAAAATAACCTATTAGAATCCTAACGGGTCTTTAATCTAGCCGTAGCTTAGACCGGTCAGTTTCAAAGGATAGATACGGTTTAATCGCGTGAAAGGCGAAAACCAGGAATGGAATGTGATATTGACCCAACAAGTTTGAAGACTTGTTTTATAGGGGTATAATAATCACACTTGTATTTTGGGGTCAAAACAATATGGTTTTACCCGTTTCGGCTATTTTATGTAAACAAGTTACATAAGCCGGACCGTGCGCGCAAAAGGTGTAACGGGTAACCGTAAGAGTCCTACACTGGTTTCCTAAGTCAGTATGCTTTATAGAGGTTGTGGTATCAGTAGGATACCTTCCATAATGCCCGTAACGAGTTTAAGTTCATATTATGCCCCGTAGGGGTATTTCGGTCTTTTTAAAGATTATAAAAGAGGTTTATGAGTCCTACAGGAAATCTGAGTTTCCCGAACATTTTATAAAGTCTAAAATACTTTATTTATTATTTAAAATCAGTAGCAACTGGAATCGGGTCAAAAGACCTTGTAGAACTCAAGTTATGGCCGAAAAGGGTATATTCGGTATTTACCGAACTGTTGCCATAACCGCAGGTTATGAGCAGGTTAAAAATAATTAAAAATCTTTAAAAATCCCAAAATATTATTTTGCATCAGTGAGTAAAAGGTTTGGTGTCGAAATCCGGGTTTAGTAGGCGTTATGCTAATTGCGCTATTAAATTACTAAAGTTTCCGTAATTTGCGCTATTTGGCATAACTCCTATTCTGGACCTCGGATTGACGTGAAATCTTAGGGACATGCTTAGAAATCAGTAACTAAGGTTATGATTCTTTCACGTGTCCGAAATTCTCGTTTTAAATCAAAAAGGGCGTTACGGTCAACTTTTAAGCATTTAACGGAAATGTGTAAATGACTCGGACAAACAACGAACCGGTCACAGAGGTTATACCATCATGTAACCTGGTCCTAAGAGAGTCCTAAGGCATATCTATATCAAACTTTAACGGGTCAGAACTGAAGTCAACGCAAAAGTCAAAGCTTTTGCGACTTTCGGCTCCGAACCGGGTCAAAACAGTAAATGGTCGGATCAAACAAGCTTAAACTAGTTAATATACTTATTATCATGTTTTATGAGTGTTTAAACAAGTTACATATCATCTACATTACTGATTATGCAAGAAATCACAAAATAGCATTTCTGTTGACTTTTTCTAAGCACGTTTGACTCGACATTTGGACTAGTTAGAGTGGCAATCAGAGGGTGCCCTTTTAGGGGTTTAAAGCCCACATGATTACCAACATATAACTATCTTTGATTCGACAAACCACTGGACCATTTGTGATTTATCGCAAAGTCAATCGTTAACCACGACGGATTGACTTTTAAGCTATACTATGCAAAAACTAAGCCATAAAAGGGTTGGCATACTTACAGAAGCTTGGTGCACGACTAAGGATGTTAGAAGAGTGCTTGAGAGCTCCAGAGATGATCAGAATGCAGGTTTTGAGGTGTGTTTCAATTGTGCACAATGTATGTCCTTTTATAGTGAAATTTTGAGCTTAGGATCATTACACATCACCCTACAATGGACCATGGATGATCAGCAGGTGGCCCTTGGTGCTAGGGGGCAAGTAGAGGGTGCCCATGCTCTAATAAATGCACACAAGATCGTTCACAAGCTCAATTAGTGAATCTGCCCATGTTTTCTGCATCTGGGACTCCTACGCGACCCGCATTAAGATTCAGGCTACAAGCACGCGGGCCGCCTGAATCTTCATGTCAGGAAACGTATCCATAGGTGGCTCGCGGCCCGCATTAACTTGTTTGTTTCACTCAGGCGGGCCGCCTGAGGCCTGAATTTTAAGATTTTCAAATCTTTTGTCATGATTAACCTGACCTTTCGGTTTCGAAGGGGTAACTTTGCGATTTGGCCCTCGATTATTTACAATGAAGGGCCTCGTGACTTTTACCCACATTGTTAAGTCCCCGGTTAGTTTAATTACTATCCGAAAAGCCTTAACTTTTATTGTTGACGCTTTCAACCCCTCGCATACGAATTTGATCATAACTTTCTCGTTTTAAAACGGAACTTCGCGAAATTTATATAGTATATTCTAGTGAGCGTATTTTACTGTTAAAAAGCCTCGGGTTCGTCAAAGGGTCACTCAGAGGTATAAATTAAACATGTTGACACAATTAACCCCTGTAGCTTGTAATCTCTCACTTTCTCCTGCGTTTCGCTCCGTACGATCCATGATTTATTCGTTTGGAGGTACGAGCATCATTTAGGGTTACCATACAGTATATTTACCCTTCGTTAACATTTATAACCCTCGAATTTACATACATTCAAGGTTTGTCAACTTTAGTCCTTTATTCAATATTTAATGCCACGTGTAAACTCATGACACGTGTTAACACATTATTGGACAAAATTTCGAGGTGTTACATCACCCATACAAGTTAAGTCAATGAAAATGACTGTCACCCCTAAACTGTTGGAGTTGATCAAAGAGGCCCAAACAAAATCCTTAAATGCTAGTGATCCGAAGAAGGAAAGAATGAAAGGCTTAATTGGGGAATTAAAAATGAATGCTGATGGCATCATGACCAGGTATGGCCGAATCTGGGTACCTTGGTTATGTGAGGTGAAGTCACTATTGCTAGAGGAGGCCCACAAATCTCGTTATACGGTACACCCTGGTGCAACAAAAATGTATCAAGATTTAAAGAAAGGATATTGGTGGCCTGGAATGAAACGCGACATTGTTAAGTACGTGGCTAAGTGCTTGACATGTTCCCAAGTGAAGGCGGAGCACCAAAAACCATATGGTAAATTGCAATCTTTAGAAATACTAGTTTGGAAGTGGGAAGACATAACCATGGATCTTGTCACAAAACTTCCCAGAACAAAACGAGGTCACGACGCTATTTGGGTTATAGTCGATCGACTTACAAAGAGTGCTCACTTTTTACCCATACGAGAAACTATTTCGTCCGAAAAGTTGGCAGAAATTTATATGAATGAAATAATTGCTCGTCATGGAGTACCCGTGTCTATTGTGTCGGATCGTGACACAAGATTCACGTCTCGATTTTGGAGAAAATTTCACGAAGATGTGGGCACAAACTTGCGACTAAGTACCGCATACCATCCGCAGACGGATGGACAGTCGGAAAGAACTATACAAACGTTAGTAGATATGTTGAGGGCTTGTGTCATAGACCTTGGGGGTAATTGGGACAACCATTTACCGTTGGTAGAGTTCGCGTGTAACAACAGTTATCAAAGTAGTATCAAAATGGCGCCATACGAAATGTTGTACGGTAGAAAGTGTAGAACTCCTGTATGTTGGGGAGAAATTGGGCAACGAGAACTCGCTCCTAAAGATGTTGTGGCAATAACAAATGAAAAGATTGATCAAGTACGGGCTCGTTTGAAAGCAGCGCAAGACAGACAAAAATCTTATGCAGATAAGAGAAGGTGCCCTATTGAATTTCAAGAAGGGGATCGAGTGTTCTTAAAGGTCTCGGCGTGGAAGGGTATAATACGGTTCCGTAAACGGGGAAAATTGGGTCCTCGGTACATTGGACTGTTCAAAATTATAGCCCGTATTGGTAAAGTGGCATACCGGTTAGAATTACCTCCGGCTTTAAATGGAATCCATAACACTTTTCACGTGTCACAATTAAGAAAATGCCTCGCGGACGAAGCAGCGTACGTGCCACTGGATGATATTGAATTGGATGAGAAAATGAACTATATTGAAAAGCCGGTGGCTATCAAAGATTCCAAAATAACGTATCTACGAAACAAGGCCATTCGACAGGTTTTAGTTCAATGGCAACATCGGAAAGGATCGGATCTAACATGGGAATCGGAAGATGAAATGCGAAGGCACTACCCGTCACTATTCGGTACGTAATAATGTTTTGGGGACGAAACCTCTTTTAAGGGGGGTAGATTTGTAACATCCCATAATTTGCAAATAGGACACTTTAACATTTAAAAGTATTATATAATTAGTTATGGTTATTTTACTAAAAAAAACCTAAAGAAAGTTTATAAAATATGGAAAAAGGTGTTAAGGGTCAATAAACTTAACTTGAGGGTTGAAAGGGTAACATTTAGAAAGTAACATATTAAAAATCAATAACCCAGTACTTCTGGGGTATGAGTGTCGCGACCAGAAGGCAAGAACAGGGAGAAACCCTAACTTCATCAATTAACATAGAAATTCAGCAAGATTATGGAGGGTTCTTGTCCTAAATCGAATGCTTGTGCTTAATTACTCCCTAATCCAAGTGTTTTGAACATAAGGTAAGATAGAATCTCATATTTTGATGCATGTTGATGAATTAGGGTTTATACCAATCCGTGAATCAGTATGAAATTGAGTTGCATGTGAGTTAGAATCATTATGTAGAAGATGTATTGTGCTTGAATTTGACTTATTAAAGACTTGAAGAAAAACCCACTTGTTCTAGTAAGATAATGAGTATGTATTTGAATAATTGAGTAAATTTTTAGGTATAATTGTATGATTGATAGAATATTGATAGATTGTATTGTGTAGGATGAATATTTGAGCAAGAATGGTTGATTATGTGAATTATGTTACATCCTAGTGGATTTATGCATAGGATACATGTACATAAGGCTTGATAAGTTGTACGTATGCTATGTGTTTGATGAAATGCCTCAATGAAAATCTAAGTAGCCTTGAATAAATTATGAATGAGTGGTTGTGAATGATGAAATTTATGTATTGTCAATTGTTATATGGGTTAGCATTGATACTTGAAAGTATTGTTTTGGATGTAAGGACTATGATCTAAATAAGAATGATTACGTGTAGGATTGAAAGAAGAAGGAGCTAGTTCCGGTTCACAAGCAAAGGCTCAAGATCGAGGTAAGTTCGTTACTTACATGTTTAGTTGTGAGTATAGTGGTTGTTTCCTTCTATAATTTTTACTCGATTAAAGTCATTGTATCAATCAAGAATGCGAAAGTAGGAATCCGTATCGGTCCATAGTGAATGGGTCGGTTCGGGTTCGAATGAGAATGAAATTAGTGGAAGTTTTCTCCATAATCCGAACTAAACGGGTTAATAGAAGTAAATGAGAAATAGTTTTGTCTATTCGACTAGAATGAATTAGAAAGTTGAAATAAGAATGATTGGTATGTTATCTTGTAGACCCGTGGAAACGGATTGTGATAGAATGAAAATGTCATGTATACTACACTAATATATTTTGTTGAATGATTGTAGGTAAAACTCAAGCATAAATCTCATGCCTCGCTCGGATACGAACACACCTTGATCACCCTTGATGCGCTTCCGCAACTTTTGTAGAATCTTTAATAGTTAAAAGCTTTTGTTAAAGTTAGTTGTGTTTGAAGTTTTAAAACTTTAACTAGATGCTTGTAAATATTTTAAGTACCTTAAACTTGATGTTTTGAACGGTAGTTTGAAATGTTATGGTCTTTCTTATGTTTTACGGAAAGTGTCGTTATTTGAGTATTTTGATAAATCGTAAACAGAGAAATTATTCAAAATACGAACGAGTCATGTCCAAATTTTAAATTTTGGCGATTAAGTTATGTGTCATGTTGTAATTTTTCGAGCATGAATTTAGAGGGTGTTTCACGAGCTCCAATGGGAAAGATATTAACTTGTGTCTTGTAAAACTATATGATAAGATATGAGCCCAGATCCATCTTGTTGGGCCCCCATCGGGGGTAAAACGACCTATGAAGCCATGTCACAAGAAAGGGATATGACTACAATGTTGACGTCACCGATAAAGGACTGCAACGCTCAGCCCTCAAAGGCGAGTGGCACGATGGCATGTCCACCAATAGAAGACGCATCGAAAGGCATGATAGAGTGTCCACCAATAGAAAACGAGAAGTCACCATTAAATGGTTATGCCCTAAAGGGGACCATACTTAGCCCATGTGTAGTGGTCTAGTGAATAATGCTCCCACCCTTAGGCGTTTTCCGCCATGTAGCAGTCCAGTCAGCAAAAGTGCATTATTAGGCGTTTTTACAAAAGGGGCGTAGTGAAATAATGCCCAATAATGCTCTAACCAATCATTACACAATTATTAATTTTTTAAATTAAAAACTAATAATACTTCATTAAATAAAACAAAAATTACAATACTAAAAAATTACATTGCAAAATTTTAGGTTTTATAAAAGATCCAAATGAGACATTTAATAAACAAAACTTTAGGGACTAATATAGCATTTTTGAAACTTGAAATATTAAAGATATTGAAGTTTAAAACCATAGGGGCCTAATGTGAAAACTGAGCAAACTTTTAAATCAAACAACCCGCGTCCATCCCTTCTTCTTCTTCGTTTGACCTGCAAAAACTTCGGCTAACCACTAAACCCAAACCCAAAAATTCCAGCAAACCCAAACCCAAAAATTCCATCTCTATCTCTTTAAACCCACATGGTCTTATCTGATTGGCCAATAACATGCCCCAATAGCGTGATTTAAAACACGCCAAAACCAAAAAATCGATCAAACACGCCATGGGGGGGTGGCTGTTCGGCGTTTAACAGCGTTATTGGTTTTTTTTTTTTTTTTTGAAAAAGAACGCCCATTACGGACGGTCTTATGGGGCAAAAGCGACACGTAGCCATTCCTAGTATAAATAGGAGTGAGGTCACACATGAAAGGTAAGTGGTACACTGGTAGTTTGGTACTCACCATTTTCACTTATTCTCATCTTGTGATTTTCGGTGAACAACATACTATCTTCGCGCCAGAGGGTGGTCATAGGGAGAAAACCCTTCCTGTGATGAGACTTGCAACGTTTTCTGTTTTTTAGATCTTTTCCTTTGAAGCAGTTAGTGATACTCGGATCGAAACCCACTTTGGAACCGCACTTGCATCATACTCGTCCAGGTCTCGGTTAAGTTTTGACTTGCAAAACAAATGCTTACGGTTTTAAATTCATGCATATTCTCAAGTTGTGAGGGAAAAGAAAGCATATTACCCTTCTCTTCCTAATTTAAATACTTTAAAAAATCAATTTTTATATTTCAAATCAATTAAATAAAATAGAGGAATCTGACAGTCCAGAAAATACTACAAATCAAATAATTTCCATGGAAGTAAGAAAACAACGCGTTAGCGGGACCAAGAGAACCATAAACGTGACCATTTAAACTTCTATAGTCAAAGTTAAAATCAAGACTCTTGAATGTTCTTTAAATATTTAACCGAAATTAAAGAAAAAGAAGAAAAACCATGAAGCCTTTTAATCAAATTAAGTAAATTTCACATTGGGAATAGCCCAATGGTATTGGTGAGTTAGATAAGGTGTAGAATAGGTGGAGGTCATGGGATCAATCCCCATGACATGCAAGTTTAGCTATTAAAAAAAAAAGTAAATTTCACACAGATATCTAAAAGATTAAGAACATCAAAATAAAAATCACTCTTTTCAATCTCTTACAGTGAGGTTTTGTAAAAAAACCAAAAAAATGATTTTAAGCAAAAAAAACTTAGGAGAGTAAAAACATAATTCCGTTTTCCGGGTTACTTGTGAATAGTCTGGTTAAACACAACACTATCTTTCGTAAGAGAGGTACGTTTGACAACACCCAAAGAGTCTGGTTAAACACACCACTATCTTTTGTGTGAGAGTTACGTTTAGTAACACCTGAAGAGTCTGGTTAAACACACTATTATCTTTTGTGAGAAAGGGACGTTTAGCAACACCTAAGTCTCGTTAAATATAGTATACCCCTCATCATGTGAGTGAGAAGGATATTAAATTTTGAAAAGGGAAAACATATCATGTTTGATGAGAGTAACGTTTAACACCACCTTTTTTAAATAGATTTTATTGTTTTCATCAAACAATATATGTTTTTTTTTTCCAATTCAAATATTTATATATTTTTTGTGGTCAAATGATTATTCGGATGAACTTTCCTACAACTCCATCCACATGCACAGTGAGGTGTACTTTTCACACAAAACTTTACAAACTACCCTTTTAAAAGCATCCCCAAAACACCATGATCCAAGAAACTGTGAAAAAAATCAGATCTTATCAAAGCAATCAACAACCTCTTTAATGATGTTCCACAGTGGCTGCACATCTGATGGTTCCTTAAACAACTCAAAATTCAATGATCCTATGCCATGGATAGGCATCTATGTAGCAGCAGCATCATTGATCTGTGGCATAGCCATGACCATAGATGCACTCCATGCTTTCAGATACAAAAAGTTTTGGTTCCCTTGCAAATTCTTCAGCCTCAATGCCACAACTCTAACTGTCATAGCAGTTGCAATCAAGTTTTCCGTCGATCTGAACGCCGCCATGCCCCGCCGCCAAGACCAGCTGGCAAAAGTCAGCAGCTCAGCCTTCATATGCATGGTTATGGGGAACTTGTTGCCTTCTTTAGGTACAATGGAAGATACTGAACTTATGATGAATATTATTGCTTTGGGTATTCTTGTTGTCACTGCAATTGTTAATATTTGTATTCAGATGGGTACTGGTGTCATCTTTGAGTTTTGGATTGAACATGTTTTGATTATGGTTTTGATGGTTGTTTTGTTGGGAATCTTGTGTTGTTTGTCTTTGGCTATTCCTACCAAGAAGTATTTTTTGGATATGACATATGAGAAGAAGTTGAGAAAAGCAAATTTAGTGTGTTTTACTAGAAGGAATGTGTCGGCTGCTGATAGGTTACAGCAGGATTTAGGGAAGTATTGGATGATGGCGTATACGTCGAGCCCGCAGTTTGTGATCGGGCGGTCTGATCCCGGTTCGGCTTCAGGGGCTTTTTGTCTTGTAAACTTGTTGATCTTGGCCGAATCTATAGTCAGGACCCGGGTTACGCCTTGGTCTTTCAGGTTTTGCTCAGGTGATTCGGATTATAAATGGTCAACCACTATGGTTCTCTTGTGCCAAACGGCTGCAGTGGTGGTGGGGACGGTTTCACCGGCTTCTAGATGGTTTATGACTATAAATTTCAGGTGTCCAACCAAGGCCTCGCGGGCCAGCGGGCGAGAGTTTGCTGTTGAAAGGCATTGGATCAAACGGATGCGTTTCTGGCAGGTGCAGCCTTTATATTTAAGAATCTCTAACCGGCGGGGGAGAAGATTAATTCAGTGTGCAAAGTTTCGTGTTTTTAGTTGGTTGATTGGGATGCAAAAAGGATTAGTATTTTCTTGTAAGTTGATCAGATATGTTTCGATTTTGTTTGTGAGCGGGTTCTTGAGGTTGAGAAGGTTTTTAATAGGCGATAATGGCGTGGATAGTGATGCAGCAAATAGGAATGGGGACGTGAATATGGATCTGAGCCGTTATGTGATTTATCTTGAGGGGGAAGAAGTGTTGGTGGATTTAATGATGGAAAACAATTGTGATGCTACAGCTCACTGGATAAAAATTGGGGAGAAACGGCAGCCGAGAAATCTGATACATCTTTTAGAGCAGTCGAATTGTTTTAGTTCCTTCAATGGAGTACATGATTTTGATAGTGATAAAGTACCATCTTTATGTTCTGGAGAACCACCAAACTGTTGGGCTCTGCCTATTGTGACGTTAACAAGCATAGCGGTTGCAATTCCGAATATAGACAAACAGTTAAAAGAGCAACTGATACGCAGTGTGGACGAAGGTCTCAAGTATGTAAAAGAGATAGAAAACTACTTGGAGAAAGTGAAAGAATTAAAACATGTGATGAAAGCAGCGGAAGTAGTTTGGTCAGGCGTCGAACTTTGTAACAAATGGTTAGATGTTGATCTTTCAAAGCTAGCACATGATCAAAAACACAAGACAGGAACTGGAATCATCAAATTGCTTGCTGAAATCTCAAAGGAAAAGTTCATGGAATTTGCGAACGAGGATACGTATTTGAACGAATGCTTAATGGAATCGCCATCGCGATGGCCCATGTGGGTATTGGCAGCAAACTCTATGTACAGAATATGCGAAACACTGTTGTTAAGAAACCAGAATGAAACCAGTGAGAGGCTATTTGAGAAGATATCTCACATGATTTGTGACATATTATTAGCAGCTTTGAGTAACCTACAGCATGTTATTTCAAAAAAATGTCATGAAAGTAGGATTGAGGAGCGGGAGAAGAGTATCCGGAGCGCGATTCTCCTTTTTGGGAAAACCAAAAAGATTTTAGAAGTTATTGACAAGAAAAGACCTCAACATTCGGATCATGGGAAACTGATACATATCGACGAGTGGCATCTAGTTAGCAAGAAGATGGATCCATTCAGCTCTATGTCTTCTTCGACAGACGAGGAAACAGCTGTGTCTAGTCCTTCTGATTTGTGTTTATCAGTTGAGTAATATTGTGACATTTTTGGTTGTAATGTTAGCCATCAAGAAGCCATGTATATATAGCTTTATATACCGACATTTGAATCTTCTCCGTTTGTTATAGAATTCATCTTTTTTATTTGATACTTAAGTATATGTCTTTTAGTTTCTCTATGTTTATTATTACTCATTCAAAGATTAAAATAATGTAATAGAGTTACTAAATGATAGTGACAACCAAAGTGAATATTATTACTCATTCAAAGATTAAAATAATGTAAATAGAGTTACCAAATGATAGTGACAACCAAAGTGAAGGCAGCCATGAGGTCAAAAGGTCAAAGAGGAAGAGTCACAAGAAATAAAGGAATCATGGTTCAAGTCTCTCAAATGCACAAATCATTTTAACATTTAGTGGTAACTAGTAAGCAATTAAGCAGATTGGCAACATGAAAGCAATTACCTCATAAATATGATCTTGATAATTCTAAATAAACGTATATTATGCTATGATACAAATCTGATCGTGATATCCCTATATATGTAACCTAATGTGAAACGTTGTGACCTTTATGTAAACGCCATTAAGAGTGTCACTCTTCATTCTCTTGTATAAGATTCAATTATTCTTTTCTATGGCCTGGTTCTGGACAGTCTGATGAATAGTGTCCAAACGTTTGACAGTTGTAACACCTTACTTCACTTAAATCTTTTGTGAATTTGTTTTGATTTCTGGGATTTCTCTTCCCTTTATTATAATCATCATTCTTTCTGATGTCATTGTGTGACATATCTCCTTCTCTTCCTTCTTGTCTTAATCCGCCACGGCCTTTGCCTTGTGAACGATTAAATCTTCCTCGCCACGGTCTTGTATTGTTGCTTCCTTTTCTTCTGTCCTAGTTGTGTCGTTTCTTGTTCACATTTTAGCTGTTGTGATGAACTACAACCTTCTTCTCTAGTCTATGTCCTCCTTTCTGAGTTTCTTGCAGTAACAATGATCCGGTAATTCTATTCAACCAATCTAACCATATCCCCATTCTGATAATCTAACCCAAGATTCTTTGCCACTACAACCCATAAATTGTATTGTGATACCCTCCTATGTCCTCCTTCCTTCTTCACAATTATATAAAGATCATATAATTCTATTTTTTCTTTCCCTTTTCATGCAGTGAAGGGATCAATCTATTAGAGATTCTTAAATAGAAGTGTAAAAACTAGTCGACTATTCGTAGGAACCTATCTTTAATTTGATCCCTAAACACCCACGGTTCATTTATCTCTTCTATGTTGGCAGCGGAAGTTTATCATGAACATCATCTTCATGAACGGAACTTGATTAATCACAAACATATTTGGATTTCATGTTGAATCAAATTATTCACGAAGAACACACACACACTCGAATGAGAATTAGTAAGAATTGAAAGAGGATATTAAGTAATAATATCTTGGTACCGAACAAAACTGCCGGTAAATGTATATATACAGACATGAAGATGGCGGTTGACGGTTGTTTATTGGCAGTTAAGATTTGGCGCCAATAACTGCCATTCGAACCGGTGTCACATATGACACATGCCTCTTCGCTTATTTACATAATACACACACATAATAGTAATAATGTTACAGTTACACAACATAATAATAGACTAAGATATAATCGAGTTTACTGTTTCTAATACTCCCCCTTAAACTGGATTATATCCATGAGAGTTCGATAATACACTTCGGTTGGCTTCATTCATTGCCTTTTCAGCTTGCCGGAAATCAAACCTTCGTCTCTTCTGCGTTTTCTTCATTCCCGTCCAGTCATTTCCTGCAAACAAGGCGTAATGTTCTCGGTCATCATCTGGTATGCATCCGGTACCAGCGGTTCTTCTTCCTCCATTTGCAGCTGCATCTTCAGTCCTTGCTGTTCCTTGAGTTTGCTCGTTTCTAAAATTATCTTGAACCGACTTGAACTTGTAGTAATAAATGATAACATCCAGGTACATTGCCTAAACAATCCTCATATATTCTCCATCTTCATAATCATGCCCCATATCCTTTGAGACCATTGCCCACAGTTTGTTTGATGTCACCGTTCTGTGACCACCTTCTCTCTTGACTATCATGTACAGTTCTAACAAATTTACCCTTTCATTATTACTCATGTAGACCGGAACTGGTCTTGAGTGAATTCCCATCTTATCATGTAAGAACCAGATAATCATTTCTTCGAATTTCTTTTCTATTTCATACTTGTACTTCATTACATACTCTCCATCATCCAGCATATCTAACAGTGTTTTGCAATCTTGAAATTCTTTGAATTTCATACATTGCAAAATCATCACATTCCAATCAGGCTCATTGGAAGTGAGGTTTAACCTTTCAAAATAACTGTTTAAGTAATCGGATTTGAAGTTCTCATGTTCAGTTTCTCTTTCGATTATTGCTTCCTTTTCATTCAAGCCTATTTCTTCTTCACGGGTTAATCCGGTTGCATTGTTTCTTTTATTCATAAGAGGAGTACTGAATGTTGGAAAAATCTTACATCTTTCTGTTACGCCCTAACACGTTTTACCTTAAAAATGACGCAGCGGAAAAAGGGCTTTAAAAATTTCTTTCCTTATTAACGACATTACTTTCGCGAAGGTTCCAATGCTAAAAATGTTAAACGTTCTATAAAAGAATTTACAACATTTATACTAAAATTTACATTACTAGACGTTATACACTTCAATTATATGACCGATCTATCCGTGCAATCCTTGCTCTTGACTCGATCTACCTCCGCTTCACTTTCTAAGTAGCAGAAGAAGTCCGTGTGGCACCTGTGGACATAACATACAACTTAGTCATTAGTCAACGACAACATCATATAACATTAATCCCATATAATTAAATATTGAATAGCATTCGACAATTTAACATTAGTTCATCCAACTATCCTTACTCATCCTCTTATTTCAGGTAGAGCTTAATTTTTCGTAAGAATCCGATATTCTCGTTCCTGCATTACATACCAACCTCAAACGCATAATTAGTAACGTTAAAACTCTACGTATTTAAATCATGCATACGTACCATCTTACATGTATACATACTCCTCTACATACACACATACCTTTCTTACGACCTTACATACGTGCATACACTCACACATGTCTTTACACATACATACATGCACAACCACATACGTACATACCTTTCCTACATCTTTACATACATGCATACGCTCATACATATCTTTAGACATACATACCTACACATCTACATACGTACATATCTTCCTACATCCTTACATACAATATTTACAAGGGTCTTAGACTTAGGTTTAAAGCCCATAAACATCTAAGGAACCGTAAAAATCATGTTTGGAAGGTCCGTCATAGTCCACGGATAACAAACCGAAGCCTACGACACGTAAATCAACTTAAATAACAAGAATTTAGCTTTTGAGACTTGGGGAGGCCGTCGCCGACGCCCCTAGGGCCGTCGGCGACGGGCCTTGCATTCACCCGTAGCCCAAAAACCCGTAGGTAGGTAATTAACCCGTCAGCACAAAACTTCACTTTCTGGAGCCCGTCGGCGACGCCCCCATACCCGTCGGCGACGCCCTCTAGAAATTGCAGTTTTTCTGCAGTTCCGTTTCGTCGTCCGTACGCACTAAAACGCGCATAACTTTTGAACCGTTTACCCGTTTAACCTACCGTTTCTTCCTACATGCTTGTAAATTCATATTCTATCATATTAACTTAAAATCCTACCTCCGGATTAAGGAAATTCTTAACTTGCGTGCATTTGACATATTACCATTTTCTAACTATTTGACCCGTTCGTGCATTTAACATCATAATCTGTTTATTTGACCTCAATCTCATATGATCTTTAATAGTTTCATTGGCACCTAACATAAAAGATTAAATTATCGGACGTCTTGCATCCTCTTAACCCATTTTCGCTCAAAAGCTTATTGTTGACCCGTTATGGGTATTTGCACATTAAATGAACCATGACATACAAAACCCTATACTTCGCTTTCATACTTGTCCAAGACATTACTCTAATCGAAATAGCTCGTTTCTAAACGACTTCTATGGTCGTTTGCCCGATATACCTATCAAGGGCATTTTAGTCAACTATGCTCTATCCTTAATAACAAAGGAATTTCTTACATAAGTAACCAATTCCACTACCATGCTACAATTTCTTAATCACACCTACCTTGCTCGGATCAAAACTAAGATCCGTTTAATACATTCATCGACATCATACAATTCACTCCTATTTGACCTCAATTATCACATGTAATTAAAATGCATATAACATTACATAAACAACTAAGAAGTGATCACGGAATCACTTACCTTGTGCATCCGTGTTCATACCCGCTTGCTTGCCTCATCTTGACCCGTTAGTCTTTCGTGCTTGAGTCCACGTCCATGCTTGTGTGGGTCCGATTCTTTCATGTCGTCATGCCATAATAATGTTAGTATTCATGCTCATTCAAATTAACACACATTTACCTATTCTTATCAACATCGACCTTTACTAACATGCATAAGACATGATTTGTCAACCACGATATCTAATATCTTCGAAATCCAAATTCACTATCACACATAACACATAATCAATGCTCACATACTCATACTTTCATAACTCTACATTCGACAACCATATCTTATAAGAATCAACTTAGCAAAAATCCTAATTTCATCCTTTGTTAGTGAAGTTGTGCACCATATTCACTTAGTGCATGTTCACTCTTAACCGTAATTAAGGGATTAGTAGACCGCATAGCAACCTCACCCGTTCAAACACAATGTACAAGCTCCTAATGCATAAGTTTGACTAACATATACTTTCAACCCGAATTCATATACGAGTACCATCTAAAGCACATTTTTCAAGTTAGTAAGCTACTACTTTTATCACAACCGCTTTCTATACATGCAAACTCACAATTTTCATACAATTTCACTTTCTAGCTTCACCTAGTCATTTTATCAAACACTTGGTGTGCGTACAACTTACTATGCATAGTTTACAACTAGTTCAAGCATAGTCATTAACTTCTAAATTCCAACCACCAAGAGAGTGTTCAAAATCACATTCCATTCATACAATTCACCCTAAACTAACATCACAAAACCCATTTCAAGCTAGTAACAAATACGTCAAACAAGGATTGGACATGGGTAGAAGTGGGTTTCTTCTTAAATCATCAAATTAGTTGGAATCATACATAATACATGTTTCATATAACGATTCTAACACATAATCACCCTTAATTTCATACCAATTCGTGGATTAATCAATAACCCACTTCATACAAGATGATCAAATCATAAATTGGAACTTACCTTATGATCAATACACTTAGATTATGTTGTATCTAGCCTCATGCATTCGATTTCTTCTCAAAATCAGGTTCAATTCTTGAGTTCTTGTAAGTAGTTGAAGGAGAAGGGTTTCCCCTTGCTCCTGATCATTCTCACGCACCCACACACCTTGTGTGTGTTAGATTTTTGTTTTTAATAAATTAACTTCCAAGTTTGGCACTCTAAGTCCCTCAAGTTTTAACTTACTGTCATATATGCCACAAGTTTCATCATTTAGCTTATCTAATAGGCATTTAACTAGGTTTATTAACTTAGTTGTTGTATCTCATTTTATTAAACATGGCAACATGCTAACGAATTTAATAATTCGAATTTTGGGGTGTTACAAGTCTACCCCCCTTAAAGAAGGTTTCGTCCTCGAAACCTTGCTCGTTCTTACTCTTACCCTTCTAATGTACTCATTCAATGGGTACATTACAACATAAGTCATTCGGGGTCTTTGCAAAAGTCTTAATCATGAAAAATTATGATCGTACACATTGTCCTTATCTTCTTAAATTCGTAATTTACTTTCATAATCACACGAGGTCAGGGTCTGATCCAGAGCTCTTATTAGTGTCTTTCACTTTACACTACTAGTTTCTAGTACATACTATCCCTGGCATTTCATTCCTTGAATTTATTCCGAATGTATACAATTATTACTCGTAAAGACCTAAGGTCACAACTGGTTTCTAGCTTCCTATTTAACCATATCATATTCATACATTTACTAATCAAAATAAATTGATTTATTTCATACTACTCATACATCATATGCTATCTTTTATTTTGTTCACTATGAACTGTCCTAAACATTCCATTATTATCATTACTTCTGATTAGCTTTAAGCTCATGGGAAGGGTCGATATATTATCATATGCCTACCGCAATCATTCAAGGACCTATTATTACAACCAAAATCACCCTTCTTACACCTACTTATCCGTACTTAACATGAAGACTAAGCATTGTTTCCATGGTTACTTTCGTTATTAATGTCATGCATATCTTTTCTACAATGTCTTGTTCAATTGAACATGGCCAATAAGCCGAGCATCAAGGTTAGCATTTCTTATCAATTCTTGCCGTCTATTATATTTTATCAGAATTTCCACAGTTACGAGCTTTCAATTTCAATACCACTAGTTCGCATAGAAGTATTATTCCATATGTAACTTTCTATTTAACATCCACAAGTTAAACCAGTTACTAACCTTGCTAATTTGGCACGAGCCAACGTTTAACCACCCGAGTTGACTTGCTCCTTCACGATCCCGTATCTTAACAGGGTTGATCTTGTCCATCTGGTAACATGAGCTTCCATTCGTGAGCATTCTTTCACCGTCCTAGGTAGCTTTATTGCATCATGATTACTGCCAATCTTTATATAAAATTTGGGATTTACACATTTCACTCGATCTCATTCAGACATGTTGTTTATCATATCACCTCATTTATATATCAATACTTTCTCAATTCCTTCTTAAGACATTAGTGTGTTAGACCTATTTATAACGGGTCGATACATGGCCATTTCTTATTATATCATTCTTATTTTTATATATACCTACGTGTCGAGGTACATGTTTGTACTCCTTTTCAATTCAGACATGCTTACGATCTCATCACTTCACTATTCCAGTGTTTTCTTGCAAACACTTGCCTTCCCGTTTTAAAAGTTAGTCATAATACTTATTTCGCTTACAATACTAATATTTTAGTTCCATTTGCTCATATACTTTCATTCCCTTTACACATTCGATTACCCAATTAAAGGGGTAATGGCATATACTCTCATAATGAGATTCAAGCATACCGCTTACGACCCGGTCACATCGGGTTAATTGCTTTCAACATAAATCTTTCGTTCTATCCGTATAACGGATTGAACTTCATACATTCGTTATTGCATTCACGACCACCCGTTCTAAACGGATGGTACCTTATCCTTACTCGACTTGTTCAACTTGAACCGGTCGACTTGCATAGCTTATTATAGCATTCGCTATCATAACCAAATCCGCAAGGGATTTGCATCATTCGTATCTTTCATCCCTTGAATCCGTCTCGCGGATTCAAGTATTGCATTCGCACATTTCATTCCTTGAATCCGTCTCGCGGATTCAAGCATTGCATTCACATCTTTCGTTCCTTGAATCCGTCTCGCGGATTCAAGCATTGCATTCACATCCTTCATTCCTACAAGGTACTCTCAATCCCCCGAGAGTCCTACTACCCATTTCACCCGCACGCCTAGCTGCTACCAAACTCTATCGGACATACCTGTAATAATTATCACGGTCTCACGAACGTCATACGTTTCTTGTGTACTGGCCAGGTACACATTCCACGTACTAGTTTCGTGCCTTCGCGTAATTGCCACCTTAGGTCCGAAGAATTTAGTTTCGGCTCGTGTAACCTTTTCAAAACTTATTTATCATGTCGTTATTATATTTTGCTAAAAATTTCTTTCACTTGCTTAATTATACCATTTCATATGCCCACACGTTAGGTTTACGTACCTGGGGTCAATTCGCCTTATTACTTGCCTTGATGTCGGTCCTAGACCGCAACCACGAATCATCCCTTCCAAACAATTGCGCTTACCCTTCACATAACATACTATTAATTTCCTTCAATTACATAATCTAATACATACTTACATTTGCTTTTGCCTTTAGGCCTTAATCGAGTCTTGGATTGCACGGGTTCTGGTCACAAGAGCACACCGGTTTGAGTTCAAGTATATACCTCCTTCTACTTGATTCTCTCAAACCAGGGCTCTGATACAAACTTGTTACGCCCTAACACGTTTTACCTTAAAAATGACGCAGCGGAAAAAGGGCTTTAAAAATTTCTTTCCTTATTAACGACATTACTTTCGCGAAGGTTCCAATGCTAAAAATGTTAAACGTTCTATAAAAGAATTTACAACATTTATACTAAAATTTACATTACTAGACGTTATACACTTCAATTATATGACCGATCTATCCGTGCAATCCTTGCTCTTGACTCGATCTACCTCCGCTTCACTTTCTAAGTAGCAGAAGAAGTCCGTGTGGCACCTGTGGACATAACATACAACTTAGTCATTAGTCAACGACAACATCATATAACATTAATCCCATATAATTAAATATTGAATAGCATTCGACAATTTAACATTAGTTCATCCAACTATCCTTACTCATCCTCTTATTTCAGGTAGAGCTTAATTTTTCGTAAGAATCCGATATTCTCGTTCCTGCATTACATACCAACCTCAAACGCATAATTAGTAACGTTAAAACTCTACGCATTTAAATCATGCATACGTACCATCTTACATGTATACATACTCCTCTACATACACACATACCTTTCTTACGACCTTACATACGTGCATACACTCACACATGTCTTTACACATACATACATGCACAACCACATACGTACATACCTTTCCTACATCTTTACATACATGCATACGCTCATACATATCTTTAGACATACATACCTACACATCTACATACGTACATATCTTCCTACATCCTTACATACAATATTTACAAGGGTCTTAGACTTAGGTTTAAAGCCCATAAACATCTAAGGAACCGTAAAAATCATGTTTGGAAGGTCCGTCATAGTCCACGGATAACAAACCGAAGCCTACGACACGTAAATCAACTTAAATAACAAGAATTTAGCTTTTGAGACTTGGGGAGGCCGTCGCCGACGCCCCTAGGGCCGTCGGCGACGGGCCTTGCATTCACCCGTAGCCCAAAAACCCGTAGGCAGGTAATTAACCCGTCAGCACAAAACTTCACTTTCTGGAGCCCGTCGGCGACGCCCCCATACCCGTCGGCGACGCCCTCTAGAAATTGCAGTTTTTCTGCAGTTCCGTTTCGTCGTCCGTACGCACTAAAACGCGCATAACTTTTGAACCGTTTACCCGTTTAACCTACCGTTTCTTCCTACATGCTTGTAAATTCATATTCTATCATATTAACTTAAAATCCTACCTCCGGATTAAGGAAATTCTTAACTTGCGTGCATTTGACATATTACCATTTTCTAACTATTTGACCCGTTCGTGCATTTAACATCATAATCTGTTTATTTGACCTCAATCTCATATGATCTTTAATAGTTTCATTGGCACCTAACATAAAAGATTAAATTATCAGACGTCTTGCATCCTCTTAACCCATTTTCGCTCAAAAGCTTATTGTTGACCCGTTATGGGTATTTGCACATTAAATGAACCATGACATACAAAACCCTATACTTCGCTTTCATACTTGTCCAAGACATTACTCTAATCGAAATAGCTCGTTTCTAAACGACTTCTATGGTCGTTTGCCCGATATACCTATCAAGGGCATTTTAGTCAACTATGCTCTATCCTTAATAACAAAGGAATTTCTTACATAAGTAACCAATTCCACTACCATGCTACAATTTCTTAATCACACCTACCTTGCTCGGATCAAAACTAAGATCCGTTTAATACATTCATCGACATCATACAATTCATTCCTATTTGACCTCAATTATCACATGTAATTAAAATGCATATAACATTACATAAACAACTAAGAAGTGATCACGGAATCACTTACCTTGTGCATCCGTGTCCATACCCGCTTGCTTGCCTCATCTTGACCCGTTAGTCTTTCGTGCTTGAGTCCACGTCCATGCTTGTGTGGGTCCGATTCTTTCATGTCGTCATGCCATAATAATGTTAGTATTCATGCTCATTCAAATTAACACACATTTACCTATTCTTATCAACATCGACCTTTACTAACATGCATAAGACATGATTTGTCAACCACGATATCTAATATCTTCGAAATCCAAATTCACTATCACACATAACACATAATCAATGCTCACATACTCATACTTTCATAACTCTACATTCGACAACCATATCTTATAAGAATCAACTTAGCAAAAATCCTAATTTCATCCTTTGTTAGTGAAGTTGTGCACCATATTCACTTAGTGCATGTTCACACTTAACCGTAATTAAGGGATTAGTAGACCGCATAGCAACCTCACCCGTTCAAACACAATGTACAAGCTCCTAATGCATAAGTTTGACTAACATATACTTTCAACCCGAATTCATATACGAGTACCATCTAAAGCACATTTTTCAAGTTAGTAAGCTACTACTTTTATCACAACCGCTTTCTATACATGCAAACTCACAATTTTCATACAATTTCACTTTCTAGCTTCACCTAGTCATTTTATCAAACACTTGGTGTGCGTACAACTTACTATGCATAGTTTACAACTAGTTCAAGCATAGTCATTAACTTCTAAATTCCAACCACCAAGAGAGTGTTCAAAATCACATTCCATTCATACAATTCACCCTAAACTAACATCACAAAACCCATTTCAAGCTAGTAACAAATACGTCAAACAAGGATTGGACATGGGTAGAAGTGGGTTTCTTCTTAAATCATCAAATTAGTTGGAATCATACATAATACATGTTTCATATAACGATTCTAACACATAATCACCCTTAATTTCATACCAATTCATGGATTAATCAATAACCCACTTCATACAAGATGATCAAATCATAAATTGGAACTTACCTTATGATCAATACACTTAGATTATGTTGTATCTAGCCTCATGCATTCGATTTCTTCTCAAAATCAGGTTCAATTCTTGAGTTCTTGTAAGTAGTTGAAGGAGAAGGGTTTCCCCTTGCTCCTGATCATTCTCACGCACCCACACACCTTGTGTGTGTTAGATTTTTGTTTTTAATAAATTAACTTCCAAGTTTGGCACTCTAAGTCCCTCAAGTTTTAACTTACTGTCATATATGCCACAAGTTTCATCATTTAGCTTATCTAATAGGCATTTAACTAGGTTTATTAACTTAGTTGTTGTATCTCATTTTATTAAACATGGCAACATGCTAACGAATTTAATAATTCGAATTTTGGGGTGTTACACTTTCACCATTAAATTTCACTGTGTGGCCTTGAAATATCAGTTGATCAAGACTTAATATGTTTCTATCCAATTCCGGTGTATAGTAAACACCTTGGATTCGAAATTTTTCATTACCAGATGTAACATCTACTGCCCCTATGCCCCTTATAAAGTAAAAATGGTTTTTGCCGGTGTTTGTCTCAACACCGAACATGTTTCTGATTCGTTTGAAGAAATTGAGATTACCAGAATAGTGATGTTTAAAACTTGTGTTGACATACCATATTTCCGACCACAAACCACCATCAGTGCCGGTGACTATGTATTCTGAACTTCGAACCACCGCATCATCTTGTTTTTGTATTCCAATTTCAGTAACTTGACGGATTAACAGATATGCTTCATCATTCTCCTTTTCTTTGCAGTAGGCAATTTGGTGTCCTGGTTGATTGCAGTAATAGCACCGTTTGTGAAGGGCTTTACCCGTTGATCTTTCTCTTTGTTCATCAGAACAGTGCTTACATGGAAACACCGATGCAGACTCATAGATTTTTTCTCCTTTATAATCAGACGTTGCTCTGATACCACATGTTGGCAGCGGAAGTTTATCATGAAGATCATCTTCATGAACAGAACTTGATTCATCACAAACATATTTGGATTTCATGTTGAATCAAATTATTCACGAAGAACACACACACACTCGAATGAGAATTAGTAAGAATTGAAAGAGGATATTAAGTAATAATATCTTGGTACCGAACAAAACTGCCGGTAAATGTATATATACAGACATGAAGATGGCGGTTGACGGTTGTTTGTTGGCATTTAAGATTTGGCGCCAATAACTGCCATTCGAACCGGTGTCACATATGACACATGCCTCTTCGGTTATTTACATAATACACACACATAATAGTAATAATGTTACAGTTACACAACATAATAATAGACTAAGATATAATCGAGTTTACTGTTTCTAATATTCTATGGGATCCAACAATGTCACACAATCTTTTAATGTATTAATGTCACTCATTTCTAAATCTTCAAAATACGTCTCTAAGTAACTTTGCTTAAAGTCATCGTGTTCCCTACTATCACCCAGGTTTCTAGCAATTGTTTTTCACTCATAACATTCATCGAAAGATCTGAATTAATCGGTACAGTTTTAGGTTTGAACTTATGTGTTATAGAACATTTCCCCCTTCTAATTTCACTACAAATCCCTGTTGTCTTAATTGATTCAGGCTTAAAACATTCCTATCAATATCAGGAGTATAATACACACTAGGAATCAAACATACTTCTTGTACATGCAATTTAACAACCCTAATCCCTGTAATAAACAATATGTTACCGGATTGTCTTGTTTCAACACCGAAAGAGTTCTTAATTTTCTTATAGTGACTAGGAATGCCAGCGAAATGATTCCGGAATTTTGTATTAACGTACCATATATCATTCCAAAAACCTAATTAAGTTCTGTTTACAATGTATTCCTCCGCATAGTTGTCACTTTCGCGAATTCCTCTTGTTCCGGTAGTAATTGCTTGTCGTATGAGTAAAGTCGCCTCATCTCTCTCTTTAATCTTGCATCGTTGTATCTTGTACCCCGGTTCACCGGAATAGTAACAGATTTGTTGATCATGTGTTCATTGTAACACCCCGTGTTTTCCAAAAGTCAAAGTCAAAGTCAAGTGTTGACTGTTATTGGAATTAAAGATTAATAAAGATTAATTTCATTTTAGTTTCATTTTGATTTTCGTATTATTTGGAGTAAGTGTTGTATAATCAAACTAATCGACCGATAATCGAACTGTGAATCAACGACCGACTGTGAATGATAGGAAGTAACAATGCAATAAAGCTAGTCAATCAGTAATCAAGCTAATCAAATCAATCATCAAGCTCAAGTGTGGGGATTTTAGTACTTTTATACGTGTGTGTGTGTGCCTTACGTGTTACTTGTGCATGTTTACTTTTATGTTAAAGTGTGTGGTGAATCAATCAAATCAATCAAGACTCAAAGGTGAATCGAACTCAATGGAAATCGAACCCGAAATGGTTGTAAGGATGCTTGTATGTAGATATAGTAGTTGGTACTAAAAGTAATTTGATTAGGAATTCTATCATCCTTAAATCATCGTTCATCGAACTCGAAATATCAAAAATCGTCGCGAAACACTCAAAAATCAGGCAAGCCGATCGAACAGGGCAACCTGATCGGACAGGCTAGCCGATCGAACAGGCTGTTCGATCGGACAGCTGCTCGATCAGGGATGCTGTTCGATCAGCTGACCCTTTCCTCTTTTGGAAGCCTATAAATAGGGCTGTCTTTGTCAAACTTTCCACTTTTGGAAAAGCTCTGACCGACCAGCCTCTTCTTCTCACTAAATCTCAGATTTCTCTCAAACCGGTAAGTATTTTGCTCTAATCCTTGTACGTTTTTATTCATTAATCGATTCTCCATCTTTCTATCTTTCAAAATCTGAATTTCATCCATGAAATCACCAAGATCTAGGTGTTCTTGAGTGATGTCATCATGGTGTTCTTGGTGTTCATCAAGAACTTCATGTTCTTGACTTCATTCAACCATGAATAAGCTAGATCTAACCGATTTCCACATAAATAACCTAAAATCTTCCAAAGATCTTAACATTTCACGGTGGAAAAGGATTGGGAGATGGGTTTTCATCTATCTTTCAACTCTTTTACACTCAAAAAGGTGAAAACGAGACTTGAACCGATTTACAAATCAACCTAAACAAACACATGGTTCAAGATTCGGATTCTACCGAGAGATATACCGATTCCGGGTTAAATGTTAAACTTGGGTTCCAAACCGTCTCTGACCGAGTTTGGGTGATTCCTACTCGAGTCGGTAGGCTAATTGGGGACTTCAGTTTTGTGGTTCAACTCGTAGTCAAAATATCTCCAAATCACACCAAGTAACGGGAATAACCAAGTGTTAGGTGATAGGTTAACCGAGTCGAGAAGCTGGCCGAACGGCTAGGCTGTTCGATCGAACAGCCCAACCGAACGACTATGCCAGCCGATCGGTTAGGCTAACCGATCGACTAGCACTTAGACCCACCAACTCACAAAAGTGTAGTATTGACGAGGTACTGTTCGATCGACTACGCCACTCGATTGTAATCATTACTGCTCGGATCATGAGATACTATACTTTAAAACACTTAGACTTTTGAAACAATGGAATGTCACCCGATCGAGCATGCTAACCGATCGAGTGACATCTTGCCAAGTCTGCAATGCTAACCGATCGGTTGGGCTAACCGATCGAACAGCTGTTCGATCGACCAACTTGAAAGGTAGTACAAACCATCATACACAAACACATCCTTCACATCAAAGGAAGAAACAATCCACTTGAAGAAACCAGCCGATCGAGCCAGCCAGCCGATCGAATGGATGTTCGAACGGACTTTCAAACCAATCGAACAGCCCACTCGATCGAACTGTTGTCCGATCGAATGGCCTACTCGATCCAAGTACATTGTTTACTTTTTCCGCGTTACTCATCGTTGTGTTATCGAACTATTCAGGCTAACCTATTCTCAGTGCTCCCTTCAATCCACAACCAACCACTGTGAGTATACTCGATCCCTTTTTGCTTTCAGCACTTTTGGGTGTTACATACGTAATCTATCAAATTCACAAACAACACAAACTATTTGAACGCTAACCTACTTGCATGTATTACTTGTCTAAATGATTGCTGTTTATTATGCTTACACGTGGAGTGCTATCTGCCTGCTTTAGCAACGTAGTACTATAGTTTGGACTCAGCACCCGTTCACACGGGGGTTGCTAAGGACAATTACTTGCATGGATTACGGTGGTAATCATGTATTGCGAACTGTCTCGGACAGTCAACTCGAAGTCATTGGTATCGATGGTCCCATGTTGATAATTTACATGCATCGTTTGCCCTTGTGTACGTGCTTGGTTATGCGTAAACTACTCGAACTCTATATGCTATATCAAACTTGTGTACTCACCTTTACATTATATGTATTGACTTTTATTTTAACGTATGTGACAGGTGTTTAAGCTACTAGCGTGCTAGGGAAGCGAGGCAATCATAAGCTTCTAGGAGCCCGTGACCTTAGGACAGTGTCCACGTATCTGTTCCAGGGCCATAATTATCTGTAGATCTTGTACTGGCACCTGTAGTCAGTAAGATTTACGGATAGCCGTCTAGAGGTCTTAAAACAATATTTACATTTGGTCTGTAATAATTAAGAATTTGAGTTGTCGGAACAGTTCCCATATTGTTTGGTTGATTTCTATGATAACTTGTTATTATTTGGGACACGGTATGGGACGTGTTATATAACTGAATTGTATGATAGTTGTTGTGGAAACTTCTGAACAATCTGTTTCGCTCAGTGCCGCGCCCCGATGATTCCGCCATCGGTTGGGGTGTGACAGATTGGTATCAGAGCCATAACTATAGGGAATTAGGTTAGACACGATCTAGTCCGGATCGCTGTCTTAGAGACCTAGACTATAGTTAGGAACCAAGAGACCAAGTTTATGTGCTTATTTTATCTTATGTTGTTTCCTTCTATTCTATCATTACATCCGAACTCCGAGCCAAATTTTGTAGTTTGGACGGGATTAGGAGTGAAACCCGCAAATTCCTGCCTAAATTACAAATTTTTGCCAATTACTTTGTGCTAATTTCTATCAACAAAACGGGGGAAAGTTATACCAAATTCGGGGCTGAAACCCATAAATTGATGAAAACTTCCTCTAAATTTTCTTAAAACAAGGAAGAAATTGCTGAGCTAGGGGTGAAACCCTAACCTTGGCAGTTATTCCAACTTTATTCTAATCTCGCCAAGGCAATTGACGGACTCCAACGACCTGAACTCACGAGTATGACCTAGAATGCGCATGCATAAAGCCCAAGAATCGAGGCAGAAACATGTCCCCTAGAGCCGAAAGTGACGACAAGTCAACTGTGAATAGTTAAATTGCCATGGTTAGTCGAAGTCTAGTAGCCGCAGACAATCCATTTTCCGATTTTGAGTGTTGCTTTGTTGATTTTATATGATTTACCTGTTTACGTGTTTTAAAGATTCGTTGGTTACTCCAATTGTTATCAATCTGCGTGACCTTTGTTGCTATTCTATCTCGATTCGAATCCCTGTTGATGTGATCTAAACGAAACCAGTGTGCTATGCTACGCTATACGACTAAGTTAGACAATACAATGTGATGCTATCCGATACGCAAAACGAACGACACTCGACTTGTGGTTATAGGTTTCTGTTTTCTGACAACCTCTGTGATAAAATTGCGTATGTGTTTAGGAAATTAAGTGCTCTATTTGCTTAATTGCTTATGTGCCCTAATTGCTTCTGTGCTTATGTGCCTCTATGATTATGTGCTTATGTGATTATATGTGTTACGTGACGAGAGATGCGATGTGATTCTAAGCTTTAGAGATCTAAGAACGTGTGAGACTCGAATTCGTTGTGTTGAGCCTGTGACGATGTCTATTGCAGACCATGTCGTCATCTGGACAACCTAGATCACACTCGCGTCTTACCCGCCAGGAGAAAAGAGATCGACGTCTGGCTGCTATCATCTCTAAGACTGTGGCAAAAGCCGTCAGTGATGTGTTCGAGAACGCAAGCAAGTCATCTGAGGAATCCCGAACCCTCACGCCCAAAGACTCCAACAAAGCTACTTTTAGCTTCAAACAATTCAAGGCTTGTGGGCCAAAAGAGTTTACCGGTGAAGATGGCCCTACGGCTCTGTTTCATTGGTTTGACTCGGTAGAAGTCACCCTTCGTCAAAGCGGATGCCCAGATCACCTCCGTACTCTCAATGCTACCGGTGTCTTCCAGTCGCGAGCTTTGGACTGGTGGACCGCAGAAAGGAACAAGCGCGGGAACGACGCTGCATACGAGCTGACGTGGAAAGAATTGAAAGCAATCATGATGGACGAGTTCTGTCCTCCCCACGAACGCCAAAAGTTGGAGGATGAGTTCTGGAGTATCAAGCAAAAGGAGGGAGACAATGCTGGTCTCACCGCCCGTTTCAAGCAATTGAGTATCATATGTCCCGACCAGGTCAAGACTTCTGACATGACCATCAAGAAATACATCCGTGCTCTTCCGGATTGTGTCGCAGATTTTGTTCACGCCTCCAAGCCCGCAACGATCGAGGAAACCTACCTACTCGCTGCCGAGATTAATGACAAGCGGGTGAAGGCTGGTTTCTGGGATAAGCAAGTCAAGCCCCTGCATCAAGTCACCGCAGCATCAACCGATAACACCACCACTCAAGCCTCCAAGTCTTCGAGAAGAAGAAAGAAGAACAAAAGTTGCGCTGCCGCAACCACTGCTGCTCCACTACAGTCTGTACCAGCCCAGCAGCAACAGCCACAGCGTTCAGCGCCAGTGATCAATGCGCCGCCAGCGAAGCGTGCGTACACCGGCCCCCACCCACTCTGTGCTACATGTTCTTATCATCACCCGGTGGGTGTGGCCTGCCGATTCTGTGCCCACTGCAACGTTTACGGGCATTTCACTGCGAGTTGTCGCTATGGTCCCCGTCAAGCTCAAGCCCAGGCTGCTGTTAACCAGGCTCTACTCCCTGCTCCTCAAGCTCCTCAAGCTGCACAGGCCCCGGCAAACAATGTGCGGACCTGCTTTGCATGTGGTGACCCTAACCACTTCGCAAACCGGTGCCCGAACAGGGTGGTGAAACAAGAAGCCCAACAACCCCAGCAACAACAACAACAGCCTCAACAGCAAGCAGCTCACGCCAGAACCTTCAACATCAATGCACGCCAGGCTCAAGCTGATAACAACGTGGTCAATGGTACGTTCCTTGTGAATGGTATATATGCATCATGTTTGTTTGATACTGGAGCCGATAACTGCTTTGTGTCATTTGAATTTGAGAAGCTTCTTAGACGTAAGCGCTCTTATCTTTCGACACCCTTCGAAGTAGAAATCGCTACCGGAAGAACCATTGCTGTCAATTCTGTGCTCCGTGATTGTACTCTCGAGCTCAACAATCATATATTTCCGATTAATCTCGTTCCAATGCAGCTCGGAAGTTTCGATGTCATAGTAGGCATGGACTTTCTTCGTGAAAACCATGCTGAAGTTGTGTGTGCCGATAAGATGATTCGTTTTGTGCTAGCTAGTGGTGATATTCTATGTGTTTATGGTGAAACTACTGCCAAAGATCTCAAGCTCATGTCCTGTCTTCAAGCTCGCAAATATCTCCGCAAGGAATATCGAGCCTTCTTGGCCAACATTGTTGTAGCAGAGACGGACAAGAAAAAGAAAGTTGAAGTCAAGGATGTTCCTGTTGTCCGAGAATTTCCTCAGGTGTTCCCTGATGATCTTCCTGGATTACCTCCTAGTCGTGATATCGACTTTCGAATCGACCTTATTCCAGGAGCCAACCCAGTGGCCAAAGCTCCGTATCGACTCGCTCCATCTGAGATGCGAGAACTCTCAAACCAACTCCAAGAGTTACTTGAAAAAGGCTTCATTCGCCCGAGCACTTCTCCATGGGGCGCACCAGTCCTTTTCGTCAAAAAGAAGGACGGGTCGTTCCGAATGTGCATCGATTACCGGGAATTGAACAAGCTGACCATCAAGAACCGATACCCCTTACCAAGAATCGATGATCTGTTCGACCAACTACAAGGTGCTCAGTGTTTCTCCAAGATTGATCTACGATCAGGCTACCATCAGTTGCGGATTCAAGAGGAAGACATACCCAAAACCGCTTTTCGAACCCGATACGGCCACTACGAATTTGTTGTCATGCCTTTTGGTTTGACCAACGCACCCGCGGTCTTCATGGATCTGATGAATCGTGTGTGTAAACCGTTCTTAGACCGTTTTGTCATTGTATTCATCGACGATGTCTTGATCTATTCCAGATCGAGGGCCGAACATGCGCAGCATTTGCGATTGGTTCTCGAGTTACTTCAGGGAAACCAACTCTACGCCAAATTCTCCAAGTGTGAATTCTGGTTGGAGGAGGTTCAATTTCTGGGTCACATTGTGAATAGTCGAGGTATACACGTTGATCCTGCAAAGATTGAGGCAGTCAAGGGATGGGTTACGCCAAAGAATCCGTCAGAAGTTCGCTCTTTTCTCGGATTAGCTGGTTACTATCGGCGATTCATCGAAGGATTCTCAAAGATTGCTGTACCACTTACCTCCCTTACTCATAAAGACAAGCCTTTTGTGTGGGGAAACGCGCAGGAGACTGCTTTCCAAACCCTCAAACACATGCTGTGCCATGCACCAGTCCTTACACTGCCGGACGGAAGCGATGACTTCGTTGTCTATTGTGATGCTTCAAACCTTGGACTTGGCTGTGTTCTCATGCAACAAGACAAGGTTATAGCTTACGCATCTCGACAGCTCAAAATCCACGAGAAGAACTATACAACCCATGACCTCGAGCTAGGCGCAGTTGTTTTTGCCTTAAAGATTTGGCGACACTACCTGTATGGTACAAAGTGTACGATCTTCACCGATCACAAGAGCTTACAACATATCTTTAACCAGAAAGAACTCAATATGCGTCAACGCCGATGGGTAGAACTTCTCAACGATTACGACTGTGAGATCCGTTATCACCCAGGCAAGGCGAATGTAGTTGCAGACGCCCTCAGCAGAAAGAATTACGTGATAGGTGTTCGAAACATCCAGGCTCAATATAACCTCGAAGCTCTCATCCGTGAAGCACAACACGCTTGCTTTAACGAGCGTACGTTGAAGAAAGAACGAATCTATCACGATGGAACTCAGCTCGTGAGCAAAGCCAATGGGATATTCTATTATCTGGACCGAATCTGGGTTCCGAGGAGGACAGATTTGCGAAAGATTATCATGAACGAAGCCCACAAATCCCGATATTCCATTCATCCCGGTGCGGACAAAATGTACCAGGACCTTCGCTACAAGTACTGGTGGCCTGGGATGAAAAGGGATATTGCTCTGTATGTTGGTAGCTGTTTAACTTGTGCAAGAGTCAAGGCTGAACACCAAAGACCCTCAGGCTTACTCGAACAACCGCCGATACCCGTATGGAAGTGGGAAAGCATAGCTATGGATTTCATAACTAAGCTTCCGACCACGCCATCAGGTCACGACAGTATTTGGGTTATAGTCGACCGTCTAACCAAATCAGCCCACTTTTTGCCAATACGAGAAGACTACAAGGTGGCCAAACTAGCCCAAATCTACACCGACGAGATCATTAAGAATCATGGTACGCCTCGAGACATCATTTCGGATCGCGATGCTCGGTTTACATCGAGATTGTGGGAAACTTTTCAAGCAGCTCTTGGTACGACGCTGAATTTGAGTACCGCATTCCACCCGCAAACCGACGGGCAGACTGAAAGAACGATTCGTACTATTGAAGACATGCTCCGTGCGTGTGTTATTGATTTTGGTGGAAGTTGGAGCAAACACCTACCATTGGTCGAATTTTCGTACAATAATAGCTATCACTCCAGCATCAAAATGGCACCTTTCGAAGCCTTGTATGGTAGGAGATGTCGCTCGCCTATTGTATGGCACGAGGTCGGTCATTCACAATTGACTGGGCCCGAGATTCTGCAAGAAACGACTGACAAAATCCACCAGATAAGGGAAAATTTGGTAAAGGCCCGGGACAGACAAAAGAGGTACGCCGATAAACGACGCAGGCCCCGCGAATTTGCAGTTGGCGACTACGTGCTCCTAAAGGTATCACCTTGGAAGGGAGTAGTCCGATTCGGCAAAAGAGGGAAACTTGCGCCTCGATTTGTTGGACCTTTTAAGATTCTGGAAAGGATCGGTAAGGTTGCCTACAAACTCGAATTACCGGAGGAACTCAGCAATGTCCACCCGACTTTCCATATTTCAAACCTTCGAAAATGCGTAGCCGACCACGACGCAATAGTACCACTCGACGATCTTCAGGTCAATGAGACGCTACACTTCGTGGAAAAGCCTGTCGAAATCATGGACCGACAGACCAAGCAACTCAGACGCTCTCGCATTCCTATTGTAAAAGTACGGTGGGAAGGCAAACGAGGCGCGGAGTTCACTTGGGAACTCGAAAGTGACATGAAGGCCAAGTACCCGCAGTTATTCAGATAGATCTGAAGCATCAAATTGGTAAAATCACACGGCGATGTACGGTTCTCGGCCTAATTTCGGGACGAAATTCCCTAAAGGAGGGGAGACTGTAACACCCCGTGTTTTCCAAAAGTCAAAGTCAAAGTCAAGTGTTGACTGTTATTGGAATTAAAGATTAATAAAGATTAATTTCATTTTAGTTTCATTTTGATTTTCGTATTATTTGGAGTAAGTGTTGTATAATCAAACTAATCGACCGATAATCGAACTGTGAATCAACGACCGACTGTGAATGATAGGAAGTAACAATGCAATAAAGCTAGTCAATCAGTAATCAAGCTAATCAAATCAATCATCAAGCTCAAGTGTGGGGATTTTAGTACTTTTATACGTGTGTGTGTGCCTTACGTGTTACTTGTGCATGTTTACTTTTATGTTAAAGTGTGTGGTGAATCAATCAAATCAATCAAGACTCAAAGGTGAATCGAACTCAATGGAAATCGAACCCGAAATGGTTGTAAGGATGCTTGTATGTAGATATAGTAGTTGGTACTAAAAGTAATTTGATTAGGAATTCTATCATCCTTAAATCATCGTTCATCGAACTCGAAATATCAAAAATCGTCGCGAAACACTCAAAAATCAGGCAAGCCGATCGAACAGGGCAACCTGATCGGACAGGCTAGCCGATCGAACAGGCTGTTCGATCGGACAGCTGCTCGATCAGGGATGCTGTTCGATCAGCTGACCCTTTCCTCTTTTGGAAGCCTATAAATAGGGCTGTCTTTGTCAAACTTTCCACTTTTGGAAAAGCTCTGACCGACCAGCCTCTTCTTCTCACTAAATCTCAGATTTCTCTCAAACCGGTAAGTATTTTGCTCTAATCCTTGTACGTTTTTATTCATTAATCGATTCTCCATCTTTCTATCTTTCAAAATCTGAATTTCATCCATGAAATCACCAAGATCTAGGTGTTCTTGAGTGATGTCATCATGGTGTTCTTGGTGTTCATCAAGAACTTCATGTTCTTGACTTCATTCAACCATGAATAAGCTAGATCTAACCGATTTCCACATAAATAACCTAAAATCTTCCAAAGATCTTAACATTTCACGGTGGAAAAGGATTGGGAGATGGGTTTTCATCTATCTTTCAACTCTTTTACACTCAAAAAGGTGAAAACGAGACTTGAACCGATTTACAAATCAACCTAAACAAACACATGGTTCAAGATTCGGATTCTACCGAGAGATATACCGATTCCGGGTTAAATGTTAAACTTGGGTTCCAAACCGTCTCTGACCGAGTTTGGGTGATTCCTACTCGAGTCGGTAGGCTAATTGGGGACTTCAGTTTTGTGGTTCAACTCGTAGTCAAAATATCTCCAAATCACACCAAGTAACGGGAATAACCAAGTGTTAGGTGATAGGTTAACCGAGTCGAGAAGCTGGCCGAACGGCTAGGCTGTTCGATCGAACAGCCCAACCGAACGACTATGCCAGCCGATCGGTTAGGCTAACCGATCGACTAGCACTTAGACCCACCAACTCACAAAAGTGTAGTATTGACGAGGTACTGTTCGATCGACTACGCCACTCGATTGTAATCATTACTGCTCGGATCATGAGATACTATACTTTAAAACACTTAGACTTTTGAAACAATGGAATGTCACCCGATCGAGCATGCTAACCGATCGAGTGACATCTTGCCAAGTCTGCAATGCTAACCGATCGGTTGGGCTAACCGATCGAACAGCTGTTCGATCGACCAACTTGAAAGGTAGTACAAACCATCATACACAAACACATCCTTCACATCAAAGGAAGAAACAATCCACTTGAAGAAACCAGCCGATCGAGCCAGCCAGCCGATCGAATGGATGTTCGAACGGACTTTCAAACCAATCGAACAGCCCACTCGATCGAACTGTTGTCCGATCGAATGGCCTACTCGATCCAAGTACATTGTTTACTTTTTCCGCGTTACTCATCGTTGTGTTATCGAACTATTCAGGCTAACCTATTCTCAGTGCTCCCTTCAATCCACAACCAACCACTGTGAGTATACTCGATCCCTTTTTGCTTTCAGCACTTTTGGGTGTTACATACGTAATCTATCAAATTCACAAACAACACAAACTATTTGAACGCTAACCTACTTGCATGTATTACTTGTCTAAATGATTGCTGTTTATTATGCTTACACGTGGAGTGCTATCTGCCTGCTTTAGCAACGTAGTACTATAGTTTGGACTCAGCACCCGTTCACACGGGGGTTGCTAAGGACAACTACTTGCATGGATTACGGTGGTAATCATGTATTGCGAACTGTCTCGGACAGTCAACTCGAAGTCATTGGTATCGATGGTCCCATGTTGATAATTTACATGCATCGTTTGCCCTTGTGTACGTGCTTGGTTATGCGTAAACTACTCGAACTCTATATGCTATATCAAACTTGTGTACTCACCTTTACATTATATGTATTGACTTTTATTTTAACGTATGTGACAGGTGTTTAAGCTACTAGCGTGCTAGGGAAGCGAGGCAATCATAAGCTTCTAGGAGCCCGTGACCTTAGGACAGTGTCCACGTATCTGTTCCAGGGCCATAATTATCTGTAGATCTTGTACTGGCACCTGTAGTCAGTAAGATTTACGGATAGCCGTCTAGAGGTCTTAAAACAATATTTACATTTGGTCTGTAATAATTAAGAATTTGAGTTGTCGGAACAGTTCCCATATTGTTTGGTTGATTTCTATGATAACTTGTTAATATTTGGGACACGGTATGGGACGTGTTATATAACTGAATTGTATGATAGTTGTTGTGGAAACTTCTGAACAATCTGTTTCGCTCAGTGTCGCGCCCCGATGATTCCGCCATCGGTTGGGGTGTGACATTCATTGCTTGATTTCCTTGTTTGCCGTCGTTTTCTGACTTTGAGTTTTTTGTCGGAATCGAATGTTGTAACTTTTGTTTGATCGTTTGAAAAAACTTTGGCTCTGATACCAAATTGTTGGCCCAGAAATTTCTGAATTTCAAAAAATAGGCAAGAAAGAAGGTCTGGGAATAGGAAGGCATTGCAACAAAGATCAATTCTGAATTCTTTTGTAACACCCCGTGTTTTCCAAAAAGTCAAAGTCAAAGTCAAGAGTTGACTGTTATTGGAATTAAAGATTAATAAAGATTAATTTCATTTTAGTTTCATTTTGATTTTCATATTATTTGGAGTAAGTGTTGTATAATCAAACTAATCGACCGATAATCGAACTGTGAATCAACGACCGACTGTGAATGATAGGAAGTAACAATGCAATAAAGCTAGTCAATCAATAATCAAGCTAATCAAATCAATCATCGAACTCAAGTGTGGATAATTTTAGTACTTTTATACGTGTGTGTGTGCCTTATGTGTTATTTGTGCATGTTTACTTTTATGTTAAAGTGTGTGGTGAATCAATCAAATCAATCGAGACTCGAAGGTGAATCAAACTCAATGGAAATCGAACCCGAAATGGTTGTAAGGATGCTTGTATGTTAGATATAGTAGTTGGGACTAAAAGTAATTTGATTAGGAAATTCTATCATTCTCAAATCATCGTTCATCGAACTCGAAATATCAAAAATCGTCGCGAAACACTCAAAACCAGGCAAGCCGATCGAACAGGGCAACCTGATCAAACAGGGCAACCTGATCGAACAGGCTAGCCGATCGAACAGGGCAACCTGATCGAACAGGCTAGCCGATCGAACAGGCTGTTCGATCGGGCAGCTGCTCGATCAGGGATGCTGTTCGATCAGCTGACCCTTTCCTCTTTTGGAAGCCTATAAATAGGGCTGTCCTTGTCAAACTTTCCACTTTTGGAAAAGCTCTGACCGACCAGCCTCTTCTTCTCACTAAATCTCAGATTTCTCTCAAACCGGTAAGTATTTTGCTCTAATCCTTGTACGTTTTTGTTCATTAATCGATTCTACATCTTTCTATCTTTCAAAATCTGAATTTCATCCATGAAATCACCAAGATCTAGGTGTTCTTGGGTGATGTCATCATGTGTTCTTCAAGAACACTAAGTTTTGGCATCATTCCACCATGAATAACTTAGATCTAACCGATTTCCACATAAATAACTTAAAATCTACCAAAGATCTTAACATTTCACGGTGAGAAAGGATTGGAAGATGGGTTTTCATCTATCTTTCAACTCTTTTACACTCAAACCGGTGAAAACGAAGCTTGAACCGATTTATAAACCATTCTAAACAAACACATGGTGCAAGATTCGGGTTCTACCGAGAGATATACCGATTCCGGGTTAAACGTTAAACTTAAGTTCCAAACCGCCTCTGGCCGAGCTTGGGTGATTCCTGCTCGAGTCAGTGGACTAAGTAGGGACTTCAGCTTGGTGGTTCAACTCGTAGTCAAAATATCTCTAAAACATCAACAATTAACGGGAATAACCAAGTGTTAAGTGATAGGTTAACCGAATCGAGAAGCTGGCCGAACGGCTAGGCTGTTCGATCGAACAGCCCAACCGAACGACTACGCCAGCCGATCGGCTAGGCTAACCGATCGACTAGCACTTAGACCCACCAACTCACAAAGTGTAGTATTGACGAGGTACTTGTAGGTCCCGAAAAACCCGAGATATCACTCGACGGTTCGATCGAATGCGGAAAGTAAGATCAAACCGACAAGAACAAAAAGAGATTTTTCATTACGAATCTTAGTGTCGCTGATTAGATCGCACACGGTTTCAACGAACCGTCTGGTACGATCTTCGAGAACCTTGCACACAATCCCTAGGATTGTCGGGTACAAGGTTCTCCTTTGGGGATTACATGGTGACACTATGAGAGAGCTCTAACTACAATAACCTAGATAGGACTATTTATAGGAGCCTCTACCCATTGGCCCACATGGCCTAAGCCCAAGCCCAATACTAATTTAAACCAAATAAACATAATAAAACCTAATAAAGATAAAGCATAAAACTTTTGGACCTAACAATCTCCCCCTAGTTTTATGCTCTCTTTATTACGGTTTAGACGATCTCCAACCTTGGGTCTTCTTGGATGTCGGACGATTGACGGAAGACTTCGGACGCATCTCGAATGATTACGGGTGATTGATGTAACGAAAAACTTGATCTCGGATGAAAATGTCGCGTTACGGATTGTCTCTAGTGAGGATGTTCTTATTTCGGATGAGATTTATGATGATCTCGGATGTAGTTCTCATGTCGTCGGCCCATTAAGGAGAGCCCAAATGCTGAACCAAATTAATAGAATAATTCCCCACCCATCGTTTTCATTATTTATATCAAGATGCATAATTTGTGCAATCTATTTGTAGCTCTTGGACCACTATTATCTATCACATATACCTGGATTCCTGAGTTCACCGAAAGTGTAGGACCAATATTTGCTGGGCTAGTCCCTTTAATCTGCTGCCCCAAAAAAAATACAACTAGGATCCTCTTTGGAAATAAGCCCACTTCCGCATCAACAATAAGATAAAACATCACCTCCAGGCCCATATTCTTTAGAAATTATTTATCCATTGGTTGTTGGCCCAATTTTTAACATGAGCAGGACTCGAGACAAGCCCACAACAACCTTAGCTGATGCGATCTTAGAAGCTGCCAGTGAATGTTTTTTTTTTTTTTTTCTTGCAACACCAATGGTCCCCACATAATTATTCTGCACCGAAAACAATATCCCCTTTATCATTTGACCATTGATCATGCACTCATCCAATGGTGAATAATTAATAGGGTTTTTAGAAAAAGCTGATGTGAGATCATGTGCAGCCGCCAACATACATTTCCCAACATTCCTTTTGTTGTCACGTGACATCATCAATCATCATTATCCTTGCCTTTTCACAACCAGCACCGATCACCACCGTTGATCTCCGGTTTCCGTCAACCACCGAACACCTCCGCGCACCTTCATCATCTCCGGACACGTATCCGATCATCTCTACACTCTCCGGTTATCTTGTCCGGCGACCACGGTCATCTTTTCCGACCGAAAACCTGCAACTTGAATATAATCACAGTTACCTTCTCCGATTTCATCATTCTGTTACTTATCTCGTCTTCTCCGTTTGAACCGTCCGACGAACCACCACCTTCAATCATCACTCTTCTTGTTGTCGTACAGCAACCCTTGTCTGCACGCACACCGTCACCGCACCTCCGTCGTCAACCACCTCCGACCACCGTGTTTACCTCAGCCGACCATCATCCTCACCACCGCTATTCATCATCTCCTTCACACTACATCTTCACAACCACAACCCTAGCTGAATCTTACTTTCCTCAGTAGCCGCCGAAAAACATTCCCCGACATTCCCTGACCAGCTGATGTCATCATCTCGATTCTCGTTCCCAGCCTCAAAATTCAAATCCGGAACAGATTCCGGCGAACATTTAGCCGGAGAATTTGCTTCCAACAATAATAACACTAGATCTAAACAAATCCGAAAACCAACAAGAAATTTTCAGATCTGCCATATTTTAAAAATCAACAGACACCCGACCTCAGCTTTAACACCCGGCTCGTGATTCATCCCCGGACACTGCAAAACTTCTTCTCGTTATTCGAGTGATATCAAAACCGAGCCTTTGAAAGACTTCAATGGCTCTGATACCACTTGTAGGTCCCGAAAAACCCGAGATATCACTCGACGGTTCGATCGAATGCGGAAAGTAAGATCAAACCGACAAGAACAAAAAGAGATTTTTCATTACGAATCTTAGTGTCGCTGATTAGATCGCACACGGTTTCAACGAACCGTCTGGTACGATCTTCGAGAACCTTGCACACAATCCCTAGGATTGTCGGGTACAAGGTTCTCCTTTGGGGATTACATGGTGACACTATGAGAGAGCTCTAACTACAATAACCTAGATAGGACTATTTATAGGAGCCTCTACCCATTGGCCCACATGGCCTAAGCCCAAGCCCAATACTAATTTAAACCAAATAAACATAATAAAACCTAATAAAGATAAAGCATAAAACTTTTGGACCTAACACACATAAGCACAGAAGCAATTAGAGCACATAAGCAATTAAGCAAATAGAGCACTTAATTCCCTAACACGTACGAAATTTTATCACAGAGATAGTCAGAAAACAGAAACCTATAACCACAAGTCGAGTGTCGTTTGTTTCGCATATCGGATAGCATCACATTGTGTCGTCTAACTTAGTCGTATAGCGTAGCATAGCACACTGGTTTCGTTTAGATCACATCAACAGGGATTTGAATCGAGATAGGATGGCAACAAAGGTCACGCAGATTGACAACAAATGGAGCAATCAACGAATCTTTAAAATACGTAATCAGGTAAATCATATAAAGTCAACGAAGCAACACTCAAAATCGGAAAATGGATTGTCTGCGGCTACTAGACTTTGACTAACCATGGCAATTTAACTATTCACAGTTGACTTGTCGTTACTTTCGACTCTAGGGGACATGTCTCTGCCTCGATTCTTGGGCATTATACATGCGCATTCTAGGCCATACTCGTGAGTTCAGGTCGTTGGAGTCCGTCAATTGCCTTGGCGAGATGAAATAAAGTTGGAATAACTGCCAAGGTTAGGGTTTCACCCCTAGCTCAGCAATTTCTTCCTTGTTTTAAGAAAATTTAGAGGAAAGTTTTCATCAGATTACGGGTTTCAGCCCTAATTTGGTATAATTCTCCCCCGTTTGTTGATAGAAATTTGCACAAAGTAATTGGCAAAAATTTGTAATCTAGGCAGGAATTCGCGGGTTTCACTCCTAATCCCGTCCAAACTACAAAATTTGGCTCGGAGTTCGGATGTAATGATAGAATAGAAGGAATCAACATAAAATAAGCACATAAACTTGGTCTCTTGGTTCCTAACTATAGTCTAGGTCTCTAAGACAGCGATCCGGACTAGATCGTGTCTAACCTAATTCCCTATAGTTATGGCTCTGATACCAATCTGTCACACCCCAACCGATGGCGGAATCATCGGGGCGCGGCACTGAGCGAAACAGATTGTTCAGAAGTTTCCACAACAACTATCATACAATTCAGTTATATAACACGTCCCATACCGTGTCCCAAATAATAACAAGTTATCATAGAAATCAACTAAACAATATGGGAACTGTTCCGACAACTCAAGTTTAATTATTACAGACCGAATTTAAATATTGTTTTAAGATTTCTAGACGGCTAACTGTGGATCTTACTGACTACAGGTGCCAGTACAAGATCTACAGATAATTATGACCCTGGAGCAGGTATGTGGACACTGTCCTAAGGTCACAGGCTCCTAGAAGCTTATTATTGCCTCGCTTCCCTAGCACGCTAGTAGCTTAAACACCTGTCACATACGTTAAAATAAAAGTCAATACATATAATGTAAAGGTGAGTACACAAGTTTGATATAGCATATAGAGTTCGAATAGTTTACGCATAACCAAGCACGTACACAAGGGCAAACGATGCATGTAAATTATCAACATGGGACCATCGATACCAATGACTTCAAGTTGACTGTCCGAGACAGTTCGCAATACATGATTACCACAGTAATCCATGCAAGTAATTGTCCTTAGCAACCCCCGTGTGAACGGGTGCTGAGTCCAAACTATAGTACTACGTTGCTAAAGCAGGCAGATAGCACTCCACGTGTAAACATAATAAACAGCAATCATTTAGACAGGTAATACATGCAAGTAGGTTAGCGTTCAAATAGTTTGTGTTGTTTGTGAATTTGATAGATTACGTATGTAACACCCAAAAGTGCTGAAAGCAAAAAGGGATCGAGTATACTCACAGTGGTTGATCGTGAATTGAGAGGAGCACTGAGAATAGGTTAGCCTGAATAGTTCGATAACACAACGATGAGTAACGCGGAAAAAGTAAACAATGTACTTGGATCGAGTAGGCCATTCGATCGGACAGCAGTTCGATCGAGTGGGCTGTTCGATTGGTTTGAAAGTCCGTTCGAACATCCATTCGATCGGCCGGCTGGCTCGATCGGCTGGTTCCTTCAAGTGGATTGTTTCTTCCTTTGATGAGAAGGATGTGTTTGTGTATGATGGTTTGTACTACCTTTCAGGTCGGCCGATCGAACAGCTGTTCGATCGGTTAGTCCAACCGATCGGCTAGCACTTCATTGTTTTCAAATATGTCACTCGATCGGTTGGCATGCTCGATCGGATGACATTCCAATGTTTCGAAAAGTCTAAGTGTTTTGAAGTATAGTATCTCATGATTCGAGTAGTAATGATTACAATCGAGTGGCGTAGTCGATCGAACAGTACTGTTAGAACCTGAAGGTTTATTCATGTAGGTTAACAATAGGGATTGATCTTGTAACTAGTTTGTTTATGTTTTGGGTTAAACACTTGTGGGTTGGGCTAGAGTAGGTGTCGCATGGGCCTAAGTATGATTTCGGCCCTGATGTGTTTTGTATATAAACACCCCTAATCACTTGATTAGGGGTTGTTGGTTACGAGTAGAAGGAAAGGCGACACCAAGCAAGGAACCGAGTTCCATCGATCTTGTATCAGTCATCTTCTAAGTTGAATGCAAGTTTCGGTTTGATTGTTCTTTATTGTTTGTTTATTATTTGATCTTATATTGTTCTTGAATCGACTTGTATTTGAATTCCGCGCTTATACAAGTTTAGATTGATATCATTGTGATCCTCACGGGTTTTACAATTGGTATCAGAGCCATTGAAGCCATTCAAGGGCTCGGTTTTGATATCAATCGGATTCAAGAAGTTTCATATATTACTGATTCGGTTTATTGAAGTGTGTTTGCAGATCTGCTCATCGACTGTTCTTAAAAATTCATTGAAAAAATCACTGATTTTGGTTCTGTTGATTTCAGCATTGGTGTTTGCTTATTTTTTGGGATTTCGGTGCAACAGATTCAAAGATTACAATATCTTTGAATTTTGGAATTTGCTGAAAAGTCGGGATTGCGAGAAAACAGTTCTTATCACTTTTGTTTTGCAGGTTACGACTCGCAATCTCTTAGTTGCGGTTCATCACGTTTCAGTTACGACTCGCAACAGTTGCTGGTTTCGGTTCATCCTGCCCAGTTACGACTCGCAACCAGCTGTTTGACCTTCACTCGCAACCGTGGTTTCGGCTCATCCTGTTTTGTTACGACTCGCAACCACTTCGGTTACGACTCGCATCCACAGTTTGACTTGACTCGCAACCATCGTCATTACGACTCGCAATCAACAGAAGTTTTTGACTCGCAACCTCGTTTCGACTCGCAACGACACATTGTGACGGACATTTGGACTGTTGACTTTGGACTGAATAAAATTAATTAATTAATTAACTGATTAATTAACAATGTCAACCACCAACAGTGAATTGTCTACCCTAACTCAGCAACAAGAACTTGATTCGAAGCTTGGGACCACATCACGCATTCCTAGGCTAACTGATGCCAACGACTTTCCCGAGTGGAAGTGGCGCTTTGAACAGCATCTTAAGGTTAAAGATTACAAGCTATGGCGCAGCATCTTGAGGGGACCTAGGGAAATCATGATGGAAAGTCCTACAGAACCTGATGTTAAAGTTAAGAAGCCTCGAGAACAATACACTGAAGATGATTTGCTTATTGTTGAAGAAGATGATCGAGCTTTCTCTTACTTGACCATGGGTTTGGGTCCTAATATTGCCATGGGCTTTCGCACCTGCAAATCTGCCAAGGAACTGTGGGACTCTCTGGTAGAAGTGTATGAAGGTAATGAAGATATGAAAGAAAGTCGAAGGAACTTGCTGCAACAAAATTTCAACAATTTCAACCATATTTATGGTGAAACAGTAGATAATCAGATCCAAAGGTTTGTCAAGCTGGTGACTCAAATGCAGATGGAAGAAATTCATACCTCAAACGCCTCCACCAACAGACAACTTCTCAATGCTTTGCCCAAGAGTTGGGATCATCATGTTGCTATGATCAAGAAGACTAAAGATCTTGCAAGATGCACCCTGTCTGAGATGATCTCGCACATCAAAGCTTGTGAATTGGATGACAAGCAGAGAGAGACTAACTACAAGAACAGCATGCTGGCTGCCGGTTTCTCAATAGCTCCAACCACGTCTAGCGACAGCAACACAGCTCTTCTATCACAAGGAGGATTTCAAATGTTTCGCAACAATTCCTCTGTCTCTCAATCTGGATCCTCAAATCAAATCGTCTCTTCAGCTTCTCCAGCTTCAGTTCAAAATGCTGGAAAGGCTTCTGCTGCTGCCTCTGCTTCTGCTCACTCTACGAACAATGAGATGATGGCATTTTTCGCAAGTCAGTCAAAGGAAAAGCTAGACATAGCAGCTTCTGTAATCAACTGTTTGAATGCTTTTCTTGCAGGGAAGCTTGATCCACCAAAGTGGAGTCAAGATGATTTGTCACAGATTCATCCAGATGATGTTGAAGAAATGGATATCACCTGGCAAATGGCAATGGCGGCGTTCAGAGCTCAAAAGTTTGTGAAGAAAACGGGTAAAAACAGGTGGGGCAACGCTTGGAATGGAGCTTCTAAAGTGCCCTTCAATCTTCGATGTTACAACTGTCATGAGGAAGGACACTATGCTAGGAACTGCCCGAAGCCACCCATGAACAGAGATCAGAATCCTACTATTCCTGCACAACCAGCTACTCCTAATCGAGAAAGGGCTCTTGTGTCTACTGCAAGTATAGCAGATGCAGCTGCCTCTGGAAGTCCACAGCCGCAGGGATTAGCACAAGCGCTGGTGGTGCAGCCAAATGTCAACTTTGACTGGTCCTCTGAGATTGAGCGTCTGAACATATCAGCTCCAGATAATCAAGCTGCAACTTCTAACATTGCTTTCATGACCTCAAACGAGCATGACCCTGAGCCACAGGAAGAGACTGCTGCTGACGATTTCGCTTTCATGACTCAAATCCTGTCAGCACCTGTCAAAGGTCTCACCAAAGAAGAGGTACTTTCAGTTTTCTGCACTCCTGAATGTAGGGAACGTGTTGAGGCTTATAGAATACACAACGCTGAGCTAATCGAAGATTACAATGAAATTAAAAGAAAAAATTTCACTTTAACGAAAAATGAAAAACTTTTCAAAGAAAAAGTCGAAGCTCAGCGTAAGGACATCGTTCAACTAAAGGACGATGTCAGTGTAGCTAAAGGCCAACTAATGATAGTCAAAGAAAAATTATGTGAAGTAACTAAGGAACTGGAGAGTGTAAGAGACAAATACCAAATCAATCAATTAAACATCAAGAAATTTGATTCCTCCAGTAAGTTAATAAAAAATCTGTGTGATGAACAATTGGCTTACTCTAAGAAGAAAGGGTCGGGTTTGGGTTACAATCAGACTCCTCCTCCATACAATAACAATTACACTTATTTGCCAATGTCTGAGGAGGAGATCTTAAATGAAAGCAAAATGACTTATGGCTCATCTAGCAAATCGTCTGTTCACAACAAAACTGTTGAGCCACAAAAGCCCTCGCCTTTAAAGTTTATTCCTAAAGGCACAATTGATCCTAACATCTCGTTGTCATGTGCAGATGATAGCTCAGAAGTAAGATGTGATGATGTTCATGGGAGTGAACCAGTTATTGTTTCAAACATTTCTGAACCTTATTTTGAATATTATTCTGAACCAACTGAGTCAGACATTGCTTTTACCAATTCTTTGTTTGCGTCGTTTTCTGCGTTTGTTTCGTCTTGTGAGCCTGCTGTTTTGGGCAAAACTGATAATGTTTGTGTGGATGATTTGAACAATATTTGTGGTGATGATAGTTTTTCAGCTAATGTTTGTGATGATAACATATCAAATGTTTCAGCTTGTGATAATGTTACAGGTGCGGTCCCCAAGGATGCATTCAGTGAAACCACTGAAACTATTTCTCAAGAAAATCAAGTGTATCCTGATTCTTCTTCTGAACCTGTCTCAGTGGGAGTCCCTAATGTTGAATCTAGTGGGACCCCATTGGAAACCGAATTACCAAATGAATCAGAACCTGTGTCACAAAGTAAATGCTCTGAGGAAATGCATGTTGATGAAACTTCTTCAGGATCAGAAAGTGAACCTGAATCAGTTTCACTCGAGAAAAGCATTAAGGAAGTGCAAGTTGATGAAACTTCTTCAGGATCAGAAAGTGAACCTGAATCAGTTTCACTCGAGAAATGCATTAAGGAAGAGCATACTGTTGAAACTTCTTCTTGTTCGGAAAGTGAACCTGAATCAGCTTCAGATGATAAATGTGTTGATAAAACACATTTGGATGAAGCTCATACATGTTCAAATTCGGAATCAAGAGTAAGTGAAAAGGAAAAAGGGGTTGATAAAAGGGTGAAATCATCAGCAGAAAAGTTGATTAAAGAAAAACCACAAATCAAACATGGTCAGAAAACTAAAACGTTGAATCACATGAAATCGAACAAGCAGAGACCTAATGTCAAAAATGTTCAGAATGTGAAGCGTCAAACTTGTTTTAACTGTGGCATTGCTGGCCACATTGCCAGAAATTGTGGTAGACTCCCAAGGACACCAGACAAGAAATCATCAGGGCGAAATCAGAAAGTTACGTCTAATCGATCTAAATGTTCGGAGTCTATGAAGTCTGCTCGGACTAAGACAATGAAGAGCAAAGATCTTCATAGGACTAGACCTTCTGATCAGGATTGGAATGCAGCCAAACGCCTTAATCAGAATCGACAAACAAATTTTCAGCGTAATCAGAGAAATTATTTTGGTAACGCTTTTGAAAGTTTAAATTCTAACTGGTCAAGACAGTTTTGGAAACCTAAGGTCAATGGCATGCAATCCAATCCAATGAAGTCATATCATCAAAAGGCCGCACACAGAAATGTTTCAAAATTTCTAAACAAAGAGAATTTAGTGTGGCAAAGAGTAACGTATTTCGATGCTCAAGGGAAACCCAGATCCACTATGGGCTGGGTTCCTAAATCTAACTAATCCCGCTACTCGTGCAGGAACAGCTGTGGAGGACTACCGTGCGCCTCTGGTACATGGATAGTGGCTGTTCCAGGCACATGACAGGAGACTTATCCCAGCTTGTGAATGTCAAAGAATTTAATGGTGGATATGTCTCATTTGCGGGAGGTGAATCTGGCAGAATCACTTTGAAAGGAACTGTTCAAAACGGAGTTCTCAGCTTTGAAAATGTCAATTATGTTCCAGAACTGAAACACAATCTGTTGAGCATTTCGCAGATTTGTGATAGAGGGAATTCAGTTCATTTTACGAAGAAGGGATGTCATGTTCTGAAGCCTGGGATCGTTATTCCAGAAGACTGGTTCTTGATGACTGCTGAAAGAAAAGGAAACGCTTACGTCATTGATATGAACAAGAAGCCGTGTGAAGAGATCACCTGCTTATTCTCGAAGATTTCAGAGCATGATGGTTTATTGTGGCATCGTCGACTCGGGCACGTGAATATGAAAAATCTGAATCGTCTTGCTAAAGGTCAATTGGTACGAGACCTTCCGATCAAGGACTTCATGTTGGTGGAGAAGTGTGTTGCTTGTGCAAAAGGGAAGGCTCATCGAAAACCTCACAAGTCTAAACCAGTACCCTCGACAAAAGCTGTACTCGAACTACTTCACATGGATCTTTTTGGTCCAGTGAATGTGCTGAGTATCGGGAAGAAAGCCTACTGTCTAGTAATCGTCGATGATTACTCTCGCTACACTTGGGTGTATTTTCTCAGTCACAAAAACGAAACTGCTGCACTGGTGAAACAGTTCATTACATTGGCTGAAAATCAAGCGAGTACTAAGGTGAAGGTTGTTCGATCAGACAATGGGACAGAATTCAAGAATGTTACTTTGGATACGTTCTGCAGTGAAAAGGGAATTGATCGACAGTTCAGTGCGCCTCGCACTCCACAACAGAATGGAGTGGCTGAAAGAAGGAATCGTACTCTAATTGAGGCAGCACGTACCATGCTGGCTGATTCAAAGCTTCCTAGCTTCTTTTGGGCCGAAGCTGTTAGCACGGCTTGTTATATCCAGAATCATGCTTTAGTTAATAAACGTCACATGAAAACTCCTTATGAGATTCTGGAAGGACATAAACCTTCGGTTTCACACTTTCGTATTTTTGGTTGTCCATGTGTATTATTACTAATGGACTCAAATGGGAAGTTTGAAGTCAAAGGTGACGAATGTTACTTTGTTGGATATGCTAAAGGCTCTGCTTATAGGGTATACAACAAAGTAACTAGGAAAGTCGTTGAGTCGTGCAACATCGAATGGCTTGAAGAGAATGCTACGGACGCTAGAGTCGGTCCAGATTGGTTATATGATTATTCTGCTCTGTTTAAATCATTTAACATTTTGTCAAGTGATGTTTCAGTTGCAGGTGAATCAGTTCCAAAACAACCATTTTCGTTTGAAGATACAGAGGACGAAGTACAGATGGATGAAATTGTGAAGCATCATACAGTTGATCCACCGGGAATGGTGTTCACGCAACATCCTACACCGACACCGGTGGTCAATCAATCCCCTGAAGGTGCATCAACCAGTGACTCTGCAATGTTTCCTGATCCAATCCCTGAGGATTGTACAGTCACTTCTCCTGTAATTCACACTACAAGTGCACCTGATGAGGGGGAGTGTAGCAACACCACCACTGAAGAGGAGACGGTACCAGATTTGGCCATACCGACGAGCGTTCAACGCAATCACCCAATCGAAAATGTGATTGGTCCTGTAAATGCAGGAATTTTGACCAGGAGTCAATCAGGGACCATCAACACTTGCTTATATTCTAGTTATCTTTCTCAAATCGAACCTAAAACCATTGATATAGCTTTGCAGGAACCTGGCTGGGTAGATGCTATGCACGAAGAGCTGAACCAGTTTGAAAAACTTGGAGTATGGAAGCTTGTCAAGTTGCCAGCAGGAAAGCGTAAGCTTGGAACTAGATGGGTTTTTCGAAACAAGCAGGATTCTGCAGGAGTCATAGTTCGAAACAAAGCAAGACTGGTGGTTCAGGGTTTTAGGCAAATCGAAGGACTGGATTATGATGAAGTATATGCTCCGGTTGCACGACTTGAAGCCATCCGGATCTTTTTAGCGTACGCGTCATACATGGGATTCACTGTTTATCAGATGGATGTCAAGACCGCGTTTCTCTATGGAGATGTGAAGGAAGAAATTTTTGTCGAGCAACCGCCAGGATTCGTGCATCCAGATCATCCTGACTATGCCTACAAGTTAGACAAGGCACTGTATGGGTTACACCAGGCTCCTCGAGCTTGGTATGCCACCCTAACAGAACATCTGTTGGCTCATGGATATACACGTGGCACTATTGACCAGACTCTTTCATCAAGAGGGTAGGCAGTGATCAAATCTTGGTTCAAATCTACGTTGATGATATTATTTTCGGATCAACAAGCGAGGATCTATGCAAGGAATTCGAGAAAGTTATGAAGAAAAAGTTTGAAATGAGTGCTCTGGGGGAGATGACTCTGTTTTTGGGCCTTCAAGTCAAGCAGAGTTCGCAAGGAATTCTGATTCATCAAGGGAAGTATGTGGATGATGTGCTGGCAAAGTTCAAATTCACGGATGCAAAGCCTGCTGAGACACCTATGGCTGAGAGACCATTGTTGACTGAAGATGAAGAAGGAGAGTCTGTAAATCAACGTCAATATAGGTCAATGATTGGGTCATTGATGTATCTCACGGCTAGCCGTCCGGACATCATGTTCGCTGTTTGCAACTGTGCACGCTATCAGGCTAATCCTAAAACTTCTCATCTTATTGCTGTTAAACGGATCTTTCGGTATCTTAAAGGCCGACCTCGGTTTGGCATGTGGTATCCGAGAGATTCCAATTTTGACTTGTTTGCTTTCTCTGACAGCAATTTTGGAGGTACTGACAGTGACAGGAAATCCACTTCTGCGGGATGTCAATTTTTGGGTGATCGGCTCATTTCTTGGCAGTGCAAGAAACAACAAACGGTGGCGATATCCACAGCTAAAGCTGAGTATGTTGCTGCTTCTGCTTCTTGCTCTCAAGTGGTGTGGATGCAACATCAATTGCAGGATTATGGTTTGACATATCTTAACACTACTATTTACTGCGATAATGATGCTGCAATACAAATTGTTAGAAATCCTGTTTTTCACTCCAAAACCAAGCACATTGATATTAAAGTTCATTTCATTCGAGACTGTTTTGACAGAGGCCTGATTACGCTTGAACAAATCGACACAGATGCAAATGCTGCCGATTTGTTCACTAAACCTGTCAGCAGCTCGAAATTCAGAGTGCTTGTGGATTTTCTGAAAATGATCCGTTTTACTGATTGAGCATATTTTGTTTTGTTTTGTTTTCGTAGGTAAATTTGTTCATAAAGTTTTCTATTCTTAGGTAGTTTTTATTTATGCACAAATTTAGGGGGAGAAAAATCGAAAAATACAAAAACATTGAAAAAATCGAAAAATACAAAAACATTGAAAAAATCGAAAAAATACAAAAAGAGTTTCAAAAGGAAGTATGGCTGGACTGGGAAATGAAATGAATTTTCACTTTATGGTCAAGGGCTGACTCATGTAAGACCAGTATCGAAATTGTTTGACTCTAGTATGATGTGTTGGTAGGCTCTATCCTTAAGATTGGAAACAATAGCTGTTTCTGTTCAGAACTAAACCTGTACATGACCTCAGAAAAGAAAATCACTTGGAATTAGCTCAAGTCTATTTGAATGTTTGTATGCTTTTCCCGATACACACAATTTTGGTCTGATTCTGAAATCTTATCTGAAAAAGTCGTGTACCTCCTCTGCTGCATCCAGATACATGCTGACCTGGAGGTGCTAGGCAACGTCAGCTTCTGCTGCATCCAGATACATGCTGACCTAGCTGTACGTTGTCGATCTGTAGATCAATTAACACCCGAAAGAGGCCCTTTAGTGCCCAAAAGAAACCCAACAAACCTATATCAAATTGAGAAAACTCATTTGATCTGTATATTATATCATCTCATTCTAAGATCTATTCTGTTCTTTTCTCAACCTATTCCCAGTTAAGATTTCAGAAATTTGGATTGGGCTTGTGAAATATGTGGTAGGGAAACTGCTTGCATGATAGAGTGAGATATGTATAATTCCGGGATTTGATTAGTATTTGTTTGGGTGCTCATTATTAAAATATCAAAACATGATAAAAGGAGATACAGGCAGTTATATGGAAAAGATCTAGGGAGATGAGTTTAAGAGGACAAATATACTGGCAATTGTCTAGATCATCCTCTAGTAGATCAGTGTTGATAAGTGAAGTCATGCCCGAGACCCTGTGATTTGATCCCTGAGCATCTATGCAAATTTCCTGTTTTTATTTTTGTAAATAATATTTTATTATTTATTTTTGTTTTTGGTTTTGTTTTGCAAAATAATGCTCAATGGGTTTGATGGGTTATTTGAAAATCAAATTTTAATTGGGTTTGTTTAAATTACTGTTGAAAACATTTTATTAAGCCCAAAATTCTGAAAATATTTGCAAAGCCCAAGTCCATGAGGCCTAAGCCCAACAGACTTGGCCCATGAGAAACAGTGGCCATATATAAGGTGATTACGAGTCATTATTTCATTATTCACTCGCAATCTTTACTGAATTCTCTCTCGAAGTTCCGGCCGTAACCAGATTCCGACTCATATTCCGGTTGCGACTCGCAATCAAGTTAGATCATCAACAGGTAAATGTGACGTCATTCTTCAAGATTTTGCAGGATTGTTGAAGATTCCGGCGAATCTATGAAGATTCCGTTGAAGATTTGATGTTTCCGATGAGTTTTCCGATGACATGTTGAAGTTTCCGATGAAGTTTCCAGTCGCAATCAAGAACAGCAAGACTCGAAACCAATGATTACGACTCGCAACCTCGAGATTGCGACTCATGGTTGCGACTCATTTTGGTCTGTTGCGACTCATGGTTGCGACTCGCAATCTCATGGTTGCGACTCAGTTATCCTGGTTGCGACTCACGGTTTCGACTCGAAACTTTGGGTTGCGACTCATGGTTACGAAGTGAACAGTAACAGTGTTTGTTTTTACTTTTGGTTTTTATCACTGTTAAATCAGGAAACTTATAAGTTTTGTGTGAAGTGCAGAAAATGGATCTAAAGTTTATTGCTTCTCACAATCAAGTTGCGTATTTGGCGCCTCCACCTGTAAAGCACAAGCAGTTGTACACGTCTTTGATTAAAGGCTTAAATACTTGCCGTATTGTTCACGCTCTTCGAGACAATCCGGTTGTGTATGAAAGTCTTATACGAGATTTCTGGAAGACTGCAAAAGTGGAAATTGTTGAAGGAAAGGGAGCAATAACTGCTGAGATTGACGGAACGAAGATTATCGTGACAGAGCAGGTTATCAGGGAAGCGTTGCAGTTAATGATCAAGAAACGGATCCAATCGAGCTTGCTGCTGGAGCATTGAAGCTATCTTGCCACGTCTAAGCTATGAAGGAAGATTTCCTCCCCTGGTCAAAAAGTTTGTTCATCCATACTGGCGTTTGTTATTGCATATGTTTCTATTGTGCATGACAGAGAACCGAGGGGGAATTGATCAACTAAACACAACGCAGACGGCTGCAGTGATTTGTGTAATTACCAATGAGCCGTTCAACTATTCACGATACGTTCTAGAGGCAATGAAAAGGAATGCTATTGGGCTACGAAAGGATAAGTTTTTGATGTATCCTAGGTTTGTGCAGATGATTCTGAATGCTCGTTATCCTGAATTGAGGAGATCGGGTAACACACTGGAGTTAAAGCCCATGGGTCCTTCCTGTTTTTGGTACTCTTACAACAAAGAAAGGAACAGAAAAGAAGTTTGAGGGTTTAATTGACTTAGAGAAGTTCGGTCAGTTTGCAGAGACTGAAGATGTTGTTGAGAATCCAGTCAGGGCACAAGCCGTACCTGCACGTGCCTATAGTTGCTGAAGAACATGACATTCAAAGGAGTATTGAAAATGAGCCAGAGCCAGAGCGTATCACTATTACTCTGACGATGAAGGTGTTGAGAATTGCATGTGATTCTGATGATGATGACTTTGAACTTCCTCCTGAAGTCAATGCTGATGCTGTTTCTACTGTTAATCCGGTGATTTCTGCTGAGAATTTGGCTCTGTTGTTAAAGAAAGTGGCTGATACGATGGGTAATCCTCCTACCATCTGTCAGTGTCTACTGAAGAGCCTGAAGAAAGCCCAAGGGATTCTGATGATATTCCGCTAAAAGGAAAAGACGGGATCCTAGACCGGAATGTTTATCGAACGAAGCAAAGATCAATCCGTAACTGTTGCTGATGATGCTGAAGGTTTATATAAGTTTGATTTCGAAACAAATGTTGATGACACCACCACTACTACAGATAGTTTCTTTGAGTCTGATGCTGGAATTCAAGGTGATGATACAGTTATGGCAAATGTTGAAGCTCAACATGAAGCTGTGCCTAATGTTGAAGTTCAAACTGAAGCTGTACCTAATGTTGAAGCTCACACTGAAGCTGGGCCTTCTGATACTGTTAGTGCTGGACCTTCTGGTACTATTCATGAAGAACCGGGCAGTTCAAGTGGTAAACGGCCTATTGAACCACTCAGAATGCCTTTCGACAGTGATTCCAGTGATGATGATGAATTTATAAGTATGAGAGATATGAAGAAACGCTTGGTTGTGCTCGAACAAGATTCTATTCATAAAGATGCGAAGATCATACAACTTGAAGACACCATTGTGAAGAAAGATCAACAGATTGAACAACTGCAGGGAGATGTTGGTCTATTGTTTAATATTGTTTATGATCTGCGAGGCAAGCTTGAAAAGAAATTGGTCAAGAGTTTTCTGATCCCACTGATGTAGAGAACAGAAAGAAAGCTTTTGAGAAAGATAATGCTGAAAAGGCTGCTGCCTATGGAAAAGTACTTTGAAAGAGTTACTGATCCAGAAGCAGAAAAGCGAAAGCAGAGAGGTTGAAGAAGAAGAAGAGAGAGTTTGTAATTCTGAAGAACAAAAATGCAAATCCTGATGATGAAGATGCACGTGCTACACATCATTTGATGGATGTTGTGAAACTCTCTACGACAAGAAAGGGAATCGATCTGGTGTTGTTAGCTGGGGTTATGATCATGATCGTAACAGGTGGTGGATTAAGAGAAAAGTTGGACCGGTCGAATGGTACAAGCGTTCAGGGCAATTTCAGTCATTCACTAAGGTAGATTTAACAGAT